>NC_056744.1:1742159602-1742169602 GCF_019279795.1 Protopterus annectens | reverse complement strand
TTTTAAGTTACTTGATCTACCCTTACAGGCCAAACTCTTTAATTAATCTCTTTCAGGGTTATGCAATTGTTTATTTGCACAGCCTTTTATACTTTAAGAGCCACTTTGTTTAGCAACCAGCTTCAGCTTTATAGGTGAAACTGTTTAGTTATTATCCACCTGAATGATAGAAACATATAATGTAAGTTATCAGTATGTGTAGATATGACAGGTGTCTTGTCACACCTCTTTGAAATAGACTACCGTTATGCATCACACTCCCTCCATGAATACCTTTAAAGCACATCACAATAACTTGATGGGTAGCCATACATTTATAGCTAGTATTAATGCTAATGATGTCTATAGAGGGGCATATTCTATTCCAACATCATCTATAAATGATTCAAAGAAAGCCAAGTTATTCTTTAAAGGATAATTTCATACAGAAACCTAAAAAATATCTGTTTTCCTTTGAGTAATAGATACAGTGAATACAAGTGCTGACCCACAAGTTTTCCTTGGTAATATGAATTTGTGATATGTTACAATTAATTGGACTAATGAGAGTTACATTTCTAATCCGTTTTTACTAGACGTTTTTGCTATCTTGATATTTTTGTTGTTTTATATGACATAACAGGATCCATACATTTTCTCTTGCCTTCTTTTTTATTAACTTGGTTTACTACAAACTTATGCATTCTTTGCCCACCATTGGTGAGGCCATCAATATAATCTTTTCAAATTTCTTTGAACTTTCTTTGTTTCAAGTTCCTAAATGGAATTTTATATCATTCTTAAAGATCTTTGAAAAGAGTTAATAAAATTACTTGTGTATGTTAAACATTTCATTGACTTGTGTCAGTTGTCATATTACTCAATATCCGTACCATAATGTATTGATTCACACTTAAAATTCACTTTACAATTTTCAAAGTAACTTTATTTTTAGTTCTAAATTTCTGAATAGCCTTTTGTTAACCGTTCTATTAAGATTGTTTTCATAAGTCTCCTTCATTTTGATTTTGTGAACAGGAGATGATCTGAAATCTACCTAAATGAAGTTGCATATGTTTTCTCATATGGACATATTGTATACAGGGCCAGTGTTAGCATTTTGGGAACCCGATGTAACTATCAGGCTGGGGGCTCCATGCAAGTATCGCCCTGTCATTCGCAATCCTCATAAGCAACTTTTTATTTCCTGCTGTAGACTTTTAGGAGTAGTGCACACAGACTGAATTGTAAGTACAATGTTCTTACATTTTGACAGTCCTGTGTACAGCACTATATTTGCTCATGTTTGCTCATGTCACCGAGAGAGATTCACAGTTGCTGGCCTTTGTTTGCAATGATGATTCATTACAAAAACCTAATGCACATGGCTGGCTTTAGGTGAAATGGTGCCCTAGGCAAAGGACTCCATGATGCTTCAAAACAATCTGCTATTTACCCCCCACACACACACCCCATTATCCTCCCCTGCTTTACTCCCATCCTAGGATCCATAAACATACACATTACTTTTTTCTTCATTTTCTCACATTTTGCTTTACTCTTTCAGGGGTTTCAAGAAGCTATACCTCTGTATATGCTGTGAAGTGCCTTTTACAATCCTATCATATAATGATGGCTTGATCAAAAATTATGATCAAGGAAAAAGGAAAGAAATCAAGTATTGCTGATCAACTCTACTTTTCCTTGCATGCTTTCAACACACTGTACCTGGTCAGGAGAACATTGTAATAAATGTACAGGAAAGAAATTAATGAAATCAGGGGTCTGAGGTTGGCCAGGGGCCCCAGACAACATAAGTTATAGACACTCTGAGATGCATTCCATAGGTTCATAGGTTGGTACTAGGCTATCGGCCCTAGGACCTATACAAGCCTAGCAATAACAGTTCCCTGGCTGTTTCTTCCAACAATATGTACTTCCCTGGACCCCTGATGTGATCCCAGGGGCGAATTTCCTATCTCCCATCCAATCGTCAAGGTTCCTTTTGAAGAGGGAAAAAGAGGTGCTTTGCTTGACATGTATGGGCAGTCTATTCCAGAGTCTGGGGAGTCTTTGGGTCAGGAGCCTATCCCTCCAGCATGTTTTGGTCATTGTGATGACAAGGTTTAGATCCCTGGAGCATGTGGCTCTGAGGGATTGGGATTTCTTTAAATGTAGCATGTCTGGGTTTGACATGGCCTTGTATGTTAAGCAGAAATCATCTCTGATTAGATGATATCTGACAGAGTATAGCTGGAGGTTTTTTAGATGGTCAGCATAGGGCATCTGCTTTAGGCCTGTGATTCTTTTAGTGAAGTGTTTCTGCGGCCTTTCCAGTTGTTGCAGATGTCTTGAGAGGTACATACCAAATGGGGCATTGTATTCTATAATGAGTCTAATGAGGGATGAGTACAGTGGGACAATGACCTCCTTTTTTCTGGATGAAAAGCCCTTAGTAATGAGGTGTGCCACATAGAAGGATTTCCTGACTGTTGTGGCAATCTGGCTATTGAAGGTGAGACCACTGTCCACCTGTGTCCCTATGTCTCTTATCAAACTTTTGGTGTTTAGTGTACTGCCACCTATGTGGTAATTCACGGGTACATGTTTTTTCCCAAAGGGGATAACTATACATTTCTTGGCATTGAGCTTGAGCCCATGGCTCTGGCACCAAGCATCTGTTTCTGTAAGGCCCTTTTGTAGAATATGCACATCATTTGGGGATTCAATAATGGCTCTCAGTTTGCAGTCATCTGCGAACTTTGTTAGCCAGAGTCCCTTAGTGTTGGCCTGTACTTCATAGAAGTAGATGCCAAACAACAGCAGTCCCAGGACTGAACCCTGAGATACTCCACTTGTCACTTGTCTGGAGCTGGATTTGGAGTCGGCTACTTTTACAGTATGGGCTCTGTCAGTAAGTCAGTTGGTAACCCATCAAATGACATAGGGATTAATGCCCAGCTTAGCAAGTTTGTTTATGATTCCAGAGTGGGAAATGGTGTTGAAGGCTTTGGCAAGGTCCAGATAGGCTGTATGGACCGCCTTACCCTCGTCCACAGCTCTGGAAACTGATTCGAAGAAGTCAGTCAAGTTTAGGAGACAAGATTGGCCCTTCATAAACCCAAACCGGGTGGGGTCCAGTGTTTGATGGTTGCCACTGTCTTTGTTTATAAGTTCCATTATAATACATTCTATGGCCTTGCAGATCAGGCTCTTTGGACTGATGGGGCGGTAGTTCCCAGGATCCAAGGTGGATTCCCCCCCTTGTGAAGTGCTATAACTGTAGCTGTGCACCACTCAGTGGCCATGAAGCCTGAGGTGAGGCTATGATTAAACATGACACTTAGGTGAGGTGCCAGTTCATTTTGTAGTTCATGTAGTACACAGCCCAGGATGTTGTCGTGTTCCATGGATCTTGTATTCTTAGCTTTGGAGAGTGCATTTTTTGCCTGTGTGGCTATTACCGGAATTTGGCAATCTTTCAGTATTGAGATGGGCCCTTTAGGGGGTGAGAGTTGGGTGAAGTAGGCACTGAATCGATCTGCCAGGATATTGGTAATATCCTTGGGATCAGTATATTTAATGCCATTCTGTTGTAGCTCATAGCAGATCTGAGCATTGCCATTTAGATTCTTGACATAGCTATAGAATGCCTTGTGGTTGTCTTTGGAATCTTTGGCAATTTTATTTTCATAACTAGCTTTGGAGGATTTTATGAGGGATCTCGGCTTCTTACAGAGGATGGTAAGGGAGTTTTTTGCATCCTGGAATTTTCCACTTTTCTGCAACAGTTTCGTCCTTTTGTTGTAAAGTTTGTTTATGGCAGGGGATCACCAAATTGGCTTCCATTTTGGAGCATTTTCTCAATGTTTTGATTCGGGTGAGTAAGAAAATAATTTAAGTATTTTCTTTTCTTCTTTTCGGAAAGACACAAGTACAGAATGCTCAGTGTGCAAAGGTGACAAAGTAGCAGGTCATAATAAGCTAACAAGATGGATGTTTGAGAGGACACATTAATAGTTTAAGGAATACTGCCTGCGTACCCCCCCACCCAAAAAAAAAGATGGACAGTTTCCCTGCATCCCTCTGCTGTTTAATTGGGATGAAAGAAGAGGCACAGTTGATCACAGTCATGTCTTTCAAGTGACTGCGCTCATGCATGTACATAGCATGCACCCCACTTCTACTATCCCAAAGCCAGCCTGATGTAAGAGTGTAAGAAAAATGAAAAAATAATGATTAAGTATTCCAACTTGTTTCTTCTAGAAAGTACAGTGTCCCTACACACAGTGTTATAACATTCTTCTCTGAGAGCTGCGAAAAAAGTAAATGAAACAATGACCACAATCTCCCCATCCCTAACAAAAGCAATAGTGACATCCTTTGCATACCTGCAAGGTTTGATTCTGAGGAAAATAAAAGTAGTAATGACCACACCATATCAAGCTCCTCCAGACAAGCTACCATAACCTTTTGAACACATTTCTGACCTAGCCTGGTTTTAGAAATGGTGTGATTGAGTCAGAGTGCATCTGTAAGTCAAGTTACAATCCATTTATACATTCTGGGATGTGGGGACCACCACACCTTCAGTTACTCTAGTAGTCTGAATATACTGTGATATGTGTTGTGTCTTATGTTTGAAAACATTACTTTTTAACTGCCTTTTTACTACTACCCAGATGATTTATGTATGTGCCAAATAAAAATTATTGATATTTTAAACAGGCAGACATACACTGCAAGTTCACTTTTTATGGAAATTGAAGGAATGCCAGTGCACCTACTGCAAACCTTTGACATTTTGGAGGGCACAAGAGAAGACAGACAGCTAAATACACAGAGACAGGACCGGCATGCAGAATTCATACAGACAAAGCCACAGCCAAGAACTCAAGCTGAGCAAAGCAATGAGAAATGGCAAAGATACTGACTGTACCACTGTGGCAATAATCACTTGATTTCACACACATCATCTTTCAGCTAAACCACCAAAGACAGCCTCCCATCTTGTGTAATGTCTGTGTTTGTGATGGTAAGTGAAAGAAGTTATCGGCAACTTATTACTCAATATACTGCAATTGCTTCCCTCGCTCACACAATCGTAATGTCAGTGACAGTAATGTTTGTGAAAGAAAGTGAAAGAAATTATAGCTGGCTTGCTATTTTATACTGCAATCCACCCCAACAAACACACACACACATATTTGGCATAAGCATATTAGTTTTACATTGCACTCAGCAAATACTAGTACACTGCGAAACACTAGTACTTGATTAGCTTTTTATGTGAATTATAGTAATGTTTAAAACACATTAAAATGCTCCTGATTTTGAACATTTATTCTCTCATTATTTTTGTCTTTGCTCAGAATTTTTGATCAAAGAAGTTGATAGATATAGTGCCTGGTGTCCTATCAATATTTGTAAAACTCCCTGAAAGAGAATCCCATCCCTGAATATTTGGAGTGTCTGTTTTTCTACAAATCTCGTGTAAACACTAAGACTTGTCACTCTGGGTGTGCTGATCTCAAGCACTTACCTCCCTTATATTCATTCACAGATCCTAACAGAGTCATATGACAACCATGCTTAGGATAAATCAAGTCAGTGGGGAATGAATGATTTTCTTTTTCTCCTCATTTTCCAGAGAGAGGGTAGCTTTTGAGGGGCTCTGCATAGATAGGAATGTAGTCATGTGTATCATGGATGCCTAAATCCAGTTATGATAATTTTAGTGGACAAAATGCCCACAAGCAGAAGAATTTAACTAACCTGGGGTACTATGTCAGTGGTAAAACATTTAATGAAATTAAGAAGCCAGCTATTTGATTAAACATTGTTATTACAACCAGAGATCTGTCTGAAGTTTAAAGGAAAGCAAGTGGTAGCATTCCTTAAGTTTCGTCATCCTAAGAGTTATTTTTACCCACCTGGTTTATTAAGTACACAGCCTTTCTCAGTTTGATAAACATTTGTTTCAGGGCCCCCCAAAGACGAGGAAGCAACCACAGGATATGCTGCTGTCAAGAAATGACTAGGGTGGTATGTTTTTATACAATGATGGTATGTTTTTATACTATGATGGTATGCACACAGAGAGAGAACAAAATAAACTATAATTATGTTATGATGTCATTAAATATGCAACCCTTGAGTTCATTTTAAACTGAGACAATTTATGATGGCAAAAAATTGACATTTGGTAGGAAAAATCATGTACTCACCAATCGTTTCCATTGTTGCCTTACTTTGTTTACTTTTGACTGTCTTGTTTGAGTGCAGCAGGATACTATTCAAATTTGCAAATGTCTTTGCAGTACAATTAAACCAAATTTCTGTCCTACTGTTGCAAACCCAGGCTTCATTCAGCTCTATGTCTTATGCAGTTGCAACCTTTTCTTCCTATTCCTACTTGCACCCCCCCCACACACACACACACACACACACACACACACACACACACACACACACACACACACACACACAGATTTGTTTGTTGGTACTCCACTTCCTTTGACAATTTCATTTTAGTTTTACAAATGCTTACTTAACTGCTTTGAAAATAGTTTAAATGGACAACATAATTCAGTTCAAATGAGAGACATTGTTTTGTTTGGGTCAAAATCACATGAAGTGAAAAGGTTTATTCAGCAGGTGACATTTCCTTAGTTACCTGTTTTTGATTCAGGTAATATTTATTTAACCATTGCTTGTCTTGTTTATATGGATAAACTTATAAAGACATAGTTTCAGTTATTTGCTGAATGCTTTCCAGCTTGTACTCTTCTGAGCCTCTGAAGCACATTTAAAATTCTAATGAACCAATGTGATATGTTAATAAAATCTAATTCTTAAATTGACATTTAGTAAATTATTAGCTTGTTAAAAACATCAGGTCAAGAGGGTTACTTGTTGACCCTGTTTTGGGTACTCCTATTGCATATAATTCAATACTCATATAATAGTACATCTATGTCATCAAAGATATTGGCTTCATATCTTTTTTCTTATGCTTATTTTATGCCAAACCAAGGTCACACTGCAGCTCCTTTACAAGGAATGGGATCCGGTTTTAATGAGATCAGCTGCATTAGATGACATAATATAAAGCAAAACACAGAGCTAAAATTATATAGAAATCATCATAATTTTGTTTCAAAAAATAAAGGAAATATCTGGTGTACACTACACATGAATTTGCATCGCATCTTATGGAAAAAGGCTGGTTTTGCATTAGGAAGGATACATGCTGATATATAAATACATTATACTATCTGCACAGAGAAGAAATTTATATATCTTTGTTTTCTGGCCAGTAACATAGTAGACGGGGATTAAATGAAGTCATTGGTGTTAGTTGTAGGCGTGCTAAAACTCTAGCTTCTTTCTTTCACTTTCATATTTTGCCTGAGACTATCTTTTGTAAACAAGACCACTTTTAAGAATCAGATACAGTCCTATTAACAAGAAAGAAAAAAAAAAGATGAATGCATGGGTGCATATTAGTGACAATTTAGTAAAAAAATACTAGATATGTGCCTTGTAAGAAATAGAATTAATCAGTTAAAGAAGTAGAAATAATTAAACAGTAGCTTGCCTTATAAAATGGTTGAAAAGTGATGGAGCGTTAATACTGAAGAAGAGGTATACTGTGAGCATATACCATCCCTGGGATGCTCAGAAGTTGTCTCCACTCATGCTAATTACCCAGCACAGGTTGGTCAAATAGCATGACTGAAAGAACTTCTGATTCAGAGAAATGAGAAAGACCTATTAAGAGGGTCATTACCATGTCTCTGAATGGAATAATGAGCTCTCAGACCTGATTGCTCTACAGTTCTCCCTAGCGACCCATGAATCAGATTAGCAAAGGCATTGTCCTGCAAACATGCACACGTGCACAGACAGACAAACAAGCAGATACCCATATAATCACACACATGTGCATGTTCTATCACACCCACACACCCACCCAACCCTATTCTAAGGTCTACAGTGGCTACATACAAACTGAGACTGTAACCCTGTGTCACTTTGCAGATGTAGTCAGTAGCCCTTATTGCTTGACCCATAAGAACACGTGTACAGTATGCAGGGATGGTGTTCTACTTCCACACATTCCCAAAGGAAGTGTGACATACATCATACACATTTTTCAGTGCCTATGCAGTCATTACTGCCAGCTTGGAACATAGATTTACCTGTATGGACTTCAGTGAGCTGGTAACCAAAGAGCTGTACTAGATATGATTCTTTAACTTTCAAAGTAGCATTTTGCCTTAGTGCATTCTGAAGTAGAATAATTGCATGCTATAGTTTTTGTCCAAAGCCATTTCAGCTTATCAAAGCATCAGTTTGCCATAGCTATTAACACCTCATACCAAATCTGATGGTCCATTTCTGAATTGCCTGCAAGTCTCTGGTCATTCTCCTGACTGGAGCTGTTAATTTGACACCTTAGCATATATACTGTCTGTGAATTACCCCTCTTTAGATGCATTAAATTGTACTTCTCTGGTTTAGACTTTAGATGTCTTTTCTTTGATTGTGCCTGTATGCTGCAGAAATCCCATTGCATGTAAAGGTCTCAGTCTTCTATCACCAACTGGCATGGTGCAATTGCATGGAAGCCAAGCTTGTCCTTTGTACTCATTGTTTCATTTCTTGCATACACATTGAATAATGAAGAGCATAAGAAAGAACCATTGGTACACTGCTAGTCATACACCTAGCCTAGACATCTGCCCACTTGACACCATCAAATTTCTATTTCCTATCTGCCTGGTTATCCTCTCAGTTACACCTACTGCATTAATGGTTATCCTCTCAGTTACTCCTACTGCATTAAATTTCACATACACCTCTCCTACACTGCTGCATTGATTGTCCTGCTGAGGTTCAGAAAAATAGCAGTTATCAGGTAACTAAGATCAAAGTATTTCATCATAAAACTGAATTACACTCATTTGACAACATCTGATCTGCTTTCAAAAAGTATATGGTGGTTGAGTCAAAGTGCATTTTTGCCTTTTACAACCAACTGGTTATTAACTAAACTTACAGTCAATTCTGCCACCTCCTAGTTCACTTCACATATTAAAAAAAAATGTTCACATTTTCTCATATCAAACCAAATAAATACAGAAGTCAGCCTATTCCAACTAGAGTAAATCCTAGATGTAATCACCATTCATTCTTGACTCCATTATTTCAGCTAATTTCTACTCCATTTCCATTCATCCACCCACTTTTACAGATCACTGCACCATCACATTTTCCCTTCAAAATCTACAGAACATTGCAGCATCACATTTTCCCTTCAAAAGCTACAAGTCAGATACCCCCATGGTTAATATCTTTCAGACCTAAGCCCCCTCATAAAATCCCCATTCTACATTCAAAACTTGTTACTATTGATTGGTCCCCTATACTCACCCTTTCTGATGCTAACATTACCACCAGCAAACTAACAGACAATAATCTCATTTCAAGTCATCCACTTCCCAATAATTTCAAGGATACTGAAAGACCCAAAAACTGAAAGGTGCACTAAAGAACTTAAATCCCTAATGAAACTATGTGATGAAACTTGGGAAATGTGGAAGCACCACCCCACTCCCAGAAAACTTAACAATAAAACTTTAACGAACAAGACCAAACAGACCACCTATAGACTCAAACAGGCACCTGCAATCCAAATAAGCCCCCCTTCTCCACTCCACTAAACATCTTTGATAGAAAGGAAACCAACAAACAGGAAGATCCTCTCCTAATGAATTTTCCATTGTATGGTACATACTGTGCCTATATGGTAATCTTAGACCTTCTAACTTCTTCGGCCTCTGATCTCCATCATTTTTCTTAACATAGCAGCTAGTGACAATCTCTTTCTGTAGTTCTTCATTAACTGCATTGTCCGTTTTCTATTCCAGTTATGTGACCATACATATACTCAATTTGTTAGCTCTTCTATGTAAATATAATTTGCCAGATTTTCTATACTTATAAACCATTATTT
>NC_056744.1:1742140219-1742159102 GCF_019279795.1 Protopterus annectens | reverse complement strand
ATTTTGTTTCTGTTTTTTTGTTTTTGCAAACTGTTTCACTTTTCTTCCTGGAAAAGGATCCAAAGATAATACTGTATTATCACTTTAACTTTTTTGGTCCGTTTTTGTTTAAAATCTTTTGCTTTTAAAGTTATTCTTTGTTGTTGTTTCAGCTCTCAATTTTGTTCTGTGTCTTTGAAGAAAGCAAAAAATATGTATTATTTTATTTGGATCTTCCTGTACAGAACTTTCATTTTGACATATCTCTTCAGTATTTATCTTCCTAAACTTTTTTGTCCCTTTTTTTGTCTATGAATAATTCTTTGCTTATGTTTTTTTTTCTCTGTTTCAAGAATCTCATCAATTTTGATTCATGCTGATTGAATAGAAGGATAGTCAAAAACAAAAAATGAATTGATTATCACCTTTTTTGGAACAGAGCTTTGGCACATTTTTAACATTCTTCATGCTTAAATTTAGATTTTGAAACATTGATTTAAATTTACCCTTTTACTGTCTAAATTGACATCTTTTTTTTGCATATGTTCTTTTATTCCCTGACAAAAACTTCATCAAAAACATTTTATAAAAATACATAGAATATTTTTCATATAAGAAACTGTATACAAAAACATATATAAAAAACATATATATAAAAAATATATATATATAAAAAAATGTGTATAAAAAGCATATATATATAAAATGTGTATAAAAATATGTTTGTATACACAAACATTGTTTTATTTTAATTTATTTTAACTTAGTGTGCTGTAATTTTACCAATATAGGTTTCAGGGAAGCAGCTGTGTTCAAACCTGGATGAGTATCAGCTGACAAGCGTATAATCCACTCGTACTCCCTTATATCCAACAAATTACTTATATCTCCACCTCTGAGTGGTTTATACACTATGTCCATAACTCTAAACTTAAACTTATGATCTTCTCCATGTTCTCTAATGTGCTTGCAAAGTGCATTATTTTCAATTCCTCTTCTGATTTCTGACTTATGTTCTATAATGCGTTCTTTCAGTTTACGAGTTGTTTTCCCTATATAGAAGGAAGGGCAGGCAACACATGTTGCCAAATAGACCACATTATTAGTAACACATGTTGCCATGCCATAATACAAAGACCTTTTGGTTTTGGATGTTCAAATACATTATTTGAACTCAAGTCAAGTACTACCAGTAGGGCTATATCATTGCAACAGCTACAGCTATGACAACAAAAGGTTCCTGTCCTAGTCCCTTCAAGTTTGTTTTTGATATTATGCTTAAAATCTTTATAACACAATAAACTCTTTAGGGATTTTTATTCTATAAGCAAAAGGGTCTACTACCTACCAATGCCCCTATGTCTTCTTGTGCCAAAAGCACTTTCCAGTATTTATTTATTATGTTCTTAACCATATATGACTTCGTGCTATATGAAGTAATAAACCTCAACCTCTTGTCCCCAGGTAAAACAGTTAATGTATTAGCTTCCGTATCTAAACTAAAAATAGGTCTATAAATAGTATTCCTATTATTTACTACATCCTTCCTTACTGTGTCCAATAATGATTGAGAGTAACCATTACTAATAAATTCATCACAGGCCTCATTAATCTGTTTTAAAAAAAACTGCATCAGCAGTATTCATCCTACTGACACGCATAAGTTGTGCTTTTACTATACCTGGAAATACATGAGGAGCATGCATACTAGATGCATGTAGGTATCTACCAGAGGATACCTCTTTCTTATATATAGATGTAACAATAGTGTTACCCTGTAATGTCAAATCGACATCTGGAAAGTTTATATGAGTATCAGAATATTCCATTTTAAACCTTAAAAAACAGGTAGTACTATTAAGATGGTCAACAAATTCTATAAGTTCAGATACAGAGCCTCCCCAAATAAAGAAACAATCATCCACAAATCTTTGGTAAAAGCTAATATTATTATTCACATAACTCACCCCATCAAACATATGTACTTTTTCCCACTCATGTAACACTATATTAACATAAGTGTTTGCAACAGGTGTACCCATTGCTACACCTGATAACTGCAAATAATATTCTTCATTAAACATAAACACATTATTTCTTAAGACGACATCAAGTAACATACATATATTTTCAATGTGTCTAACTGTAAAGGAAGAATATAATGTTAAAAATTGACGTATGGATTCAAGGCCTAAATCATTAGGGATAACGGTAAATAATGAAGTAATATCCATTACTACCATATATAAAGGTCCTTGAGTTATATCAAATTCGGTAATTTTTAACTGCCAATGTTTTAATTTGTTCAAAAAATCCACTGAATCCTTTAATACAGCATTACAAGGGAACTATAGAAATAAATCTGCTAGTACATTTTCTTCTAATACTCCGAATAAATGTACAGGTTCGTTGGATACTTTAGATGCTTTTGTTGAGTCAAGTACTATCACTTTAAATGCTGGCGCCCTTGAGGAAGCTCCTGAGAAGCATCGTGATGATGTCACGCGTACGACGCTGGTTAATCTGACTGGAGATACATTTGTTACAATGGCGAGAGAAAGTGGACTGAATAGCGTTTCTACGAATAGTTCGGTATTAGAAAATGGTTCAGTTAATACTGGACAGGCGAAGAAACCTAATCAAAGTACTTTGAACTTTTTTGGCAAACCTTTTCAGCTCCAGCATGCCGAGAGAGTAAAGGAACGCAATGTTGCTTCTAAGTCCACATCGAGGGGAAGAACAACGACGAGGAGATCTCCATCAACGTATTTGGACAACAAAAGAAAAAACTCTAGTCCATTTAAACAACTGAAACTAGCCAAGAGATAAAGGCAGGTATATTAAATCTATCTTCTATCAAGTTAACAACTGAACATTGTTCGCTTTTAAAAAAAGGACTGGGGTTTATCCCCACGTGTAGTGATGATATTGTTAATGTCCTCACTGATTTGAAACTGTTTCTTAGATCAATAAGTTTGAAACTTATTTTTAGATCTGATATACAGGATATGAATGTATGTAAGAGACATAGTACATTTATACCCAATAATATACCAATTTTAACTGCCTTTAATGATCTTTGTGAGAATGATTTAAGGAATATGTATGTTAGTAATAACACTGTTAAGAATTATAACCTCACATACTCAGAATTTTTGGCTTTAGAAGATTTGAAACAGAACTCTACCATTATAATTAAACAAGCCGATAAAGGGGGTCTTGTTGTAATTATGGATAGGGATAAATATTTTGAATCTGTTTTGAATCTGTTAATGGATGTTACAGCATATAAAAGAATATCATATTCAGATGTGAAAAAATGTATAGCATATATTAATATGTGTATATATGAATTACAGTTATCAAACAATATTTCTTTAGATCTATTTAATTTCTTTACTGTTCCCTGTCCTGTAACACCTCAACTTTATGGTATCCCCAAGGTTCATAAATCAAGAGAAAATCCCCCGATGAGACCAATTGTCTCAGGTAATGGATGGGCCACAGAGCCTATTTCCTTGTATTTACAATAACAGTTACATCCCCTATTATCTCATTGTAATGCTGTATTAAAGGATTCAGTGGATTTTTTGAACAAATTAAAACATTGGCAGTTAAAAATTACCGAATTTGATATAACTCAAGGACCTTTATATATGGTAGTAATAGATATTACTTCATTATTTACCGTTATCCCTAATGATTTAGGCCTTGAATCCATACATCAATTTTTAACATTATATTCTTCCTTTACAGTTAGACACATTGAAAATATATGTATGTTACTTGATGTCGTCTTAAGAAATAATGTGTTTATGTTTAATGAAGAATATTATTTGCAGTTATCAGGTGTAGCAATGGGTACACCTGTTGCAAACACTTATGCTAATATAGTGTTACATGAGTGGAAAAAGTACATATGTTTGATGGCGTGAGTTATGTGAATAATAATATTAGCTTTTACCAAAGACTTGTGGATGATTGTTTCTTTATTTGGGGAGGCTCTCTATCTGAACTTATAGAATTTGTTGACCATCTTAATAGTACTACCTGTTTTTTAAGGTTTAAAATGGAATATTCTGATACTCATATAAACTTTCTAGATGTCGATTTGACATTACAGGGTAACACTATTGTTACATCTATATATAAGAAAGAGGTATCCTCTGGTAGATACCTACATGCATCTAGTATGCATGCTCCTCATGTATTTCCAGGTATAGTAAAAGCACAACTTATGCGTGTCAGTAGGATGAATACTGCTGATGCAGTTTTTTTAAAACAGATTAATGAGGCCTGTGATGAATTTATTAGTAGTGGTTACTCTCAATCATTACTGGACACAGTAAAGAAGGATGTAGTAAATAATAGGAATACTATTTATAGACCTATTTTTAGTTTAGATATGGAAGCTAATACATTAACTGTTTTACCTGGGGACAAGAGGTTGAGGTTTATTACTTCATATAGAACAAAGTCATATATGGTTAAGAACATAATAAATAAATACTGGAAAGTGCTTTTGGCACAAGAAGACATAGGGGCATTGGTAGGTAGTAGACCCTTTTTTGCTTATAGGAATAAAAAATCCCTAAATAGTTTATTGTGTTATAAAGATTTTAAGCATAATATCAAAAACAAACTTGAAGGGACTAGGACAGGAACCTTTTGTTGTCATAGCTGTAGCTGTTGCAATGATATAGCCCCTACTGGTAGTACTGACTTGAGTTCAAATAATGTATTTGAACATCCAAAAACCAAAAGGTCTTTTGTATTTCATGGCATGGCAGCATGTGTTACTAATAATGTGGTCTATTTGGCAACATGTGTTGCCTGCCCTTCCTTCTATATAGGGAAAACAACTCGTAAACTGAAAGAACGCATTATAGAACATAAGTCAGAAATCAGAAGAGGAACTGAAAATAATGCACTTTGCAAGCACATTAGAGAACATGGAGAAGATCATAAGTTTAAGTTTAGAGTTATGGACATAGTGTATAAACCACTTAGAGGTGGAGATATAAGTAATTTGTTGGATATAAGGGAGTATGAGTGGATTATACGCTTGTCAGCTGATACTCATCCAGGTTTGAACACAGCTGCTTCCCTGAAACCTATATTGGTAAAATTACAGCACACTAAGTTAAAATAAATTAAAATAAAACAATGTTTGTGTATACACACATTTTTATACACATTTTTATATATATGTTTTTTATATATATGTTTTTATATATATATATATATATATATATATATATATATATATATATATATTTTATATATGTTTTTTATATATGTTTTTGTATACAGTTTCTTATATGAAAAATATTCTATGTATTTTTATAAAATGTTTTTGATGAAGTTTTTGTCATATGACCTTGGCTGCAGGTCATATGATGTCTTTTGGGTGTGTATTTAAATCAATGTTTCAATGAACCTTATGTTAATCATTGAAGAAGGGTGTTTGTCCCGAAAGCTCTGTGTTTCATAAAGGTTTTTGTATTCAACTGTCGCTTGTTTTTTGTTTTTTGTGCTCTGAATTTTGAACAGCTGTTGGTCTGTTTTAATGAATCCCATTCTTACCTGCAGCCCAGAGTTTTTTTCAGTCACATAGAGGCAGTTAGTAGTACCCACCGGTGGCAGCTATTTTCTTTCATATTCATCTTCTATTTTGTCCTTGCCTCACCTACTGCACTCATTTGTTTGCATTTCATGTTGTTTTTTTCTTCTATACTTATTTTCTACTTTCTCTCCTTCCTGCACCATCTCACTTTACTTGACTGTAGTTGTAATTTGCCTTTTTAATTGCTTTTCAGTAAATTATGCCCTCTGTGGAATGAGGTAGACCGAGCTATTGCTGAAGAGGTACACGTCCTTCCACATTCCCTTTCCACAAAGCTTTCAGCTTTATACTTCATAATCATTAACATATTCCATGTGTAAGCAATTATACTGTCCTTTATTTAAATTTTGGTTCTGTGCAGTGAAAGCACTTCTGCAAAGAAACCCAGTTTTCCCAATTCGTCAAACCTGATAGGTAGTTCATTTAGTCCTTTTAGTAGAAACGTTTGTTGTGGATTATATACATCATTTTTTATCAGCAGTGACAAGTGTGCATAACCATATCCTGTCATTTTCAACTGACTGACCATAGCAGTCCTTACAAAGGTTAGTCCTAAGACTGCATCAAAATGGCATCTCCCTCTCCCCCTTGAGGCTCATTTAATCTATGCTGTTCTAGATTCCACATCTGTAGAATACTCTGCAGTACTACAGTCAGTTCAATTTAGGCACATGCTTTCTTTGTGATGCCATTTATAATTTATCAAAGCCATAAATTTCACAAAAGGCCAAACGTATAATTTGAAGAATTTACTATTATCACACTAAGTTAGTACCCTGAGGCATTTCCATTTCCCCTTTAAATATTTAAGGGTACTATTATAAACAGAGGAATAATTCAGGATTACCTTACAGTCAGAAGTCATTTCACTAATCCTGGCTAAATTTATTACTTCTTTCCCAGCAAATAATATAATCTTAGTCATTGGTGCATTAATTTCACAAGAAGCTGAATAAAGGGGGGAAATACAGAGCACTTTGTACTTTTGCCTTGTTCTAGCCATGGATATAAAAACTCTGCATCAGTAAGCCATTTGCCCAAAATATAGCTCTCAGTTTATGATTAAGAAAACTAAAAGATCTTGCTCCATTCCTCCTAGAAACATTTTGTAGTCAGACTTCCACATAAATGTCCAAGCGCCCCTTCAGAAATTAGATTTGCATCTGGTCTAAGGACAGCTAGAACAATGGACATCTATGTTGATATTGCCAGATGAAACAGTGCCCACTGAAAAGCACCTGGTATAGTTATTCCCTGAGTAATTTTTTTCTGTTTTAAGTGAATTATGGGAAGCAAGTGCCTTAGCTGCTAATATGATCAACAAAATGTTATAATCCACATTATGCATGGACACTAAGTGATTAGATTTGTAAACACTGTTTCCTCCTTTTAATATACAGTTATCAGTACAACAAGATAGAGTGGAAACTATTCAGCCCCAATGAACTGCTATAATTACATTCAGCAGACAATATGAGCATTATGTGCCTCAGAGAAAGCAGGCTATCTGAACATGTCCCTTTAATTTAGCGCTGACTGGATGACATGCTGTCTCTCAGAATCAGCGGGTGATGCTAACATGTTGCATCTTAAACTGAGTAAACAGTGTGACATGCACTTTGGAATCATCTGGCTATTTAAATATGTCCTTCAAAACCAGAGGGAAATGCGATCAGCCCCTGAAAATCATCAGGATGTGTCATGTATTGTCCAACAGAATCAGCATCGGATGTGGCATGCTGTCTTTCAAAATCATAAGGATCTGCATAGCATGTTGTTCCTAAGAATCTGCTTGCTATATGACATTATTGTCCATCAGATCAGTATATAAGGAAATATGTTATCCCACAATATTAGCAGGTTGTTTCACATGTTGTCAAAGTCAACATGGTTTCTGTCAGACATGAAAAAAAAATAATAATAAAAAAAAATATATATATATATATATATATATATATATATATATATATATATATGTATGTCTACATCCCTCAAAATCACAAGATTATATAATACTGTCTCATAAATTAGCAGGGTTTGTGATATATTGTCCTACATATATATTGTCAGGTTATATAAGCATGTTAACCCTCAAAATATAAAGGTGGGGGCCCCCGGAGCATAGATGGCCAACTGAGAGCAATGAATTTTAAGAGCTTCATAAACTAATATAATAATATAGGATATTTTTATTATATTCACGTTTAAAACATCAGAAATCTATAGATAAACTACTAATATCAATTTTGGTGGAGATGTACAAAAATTTTCCTGTCAAGTAACTTGGAGATATATTGAGTCACTGAATATGAACAACTCAAGGAATTCTCACCCAGATGCTGCTTTGAAAAAAGAACTGCAATTGATGACATCTACCTTACAGGAATTATCTTCGAAGATGGATGGCTTTAAAAATTGCTTAGAAATCCTCAAACTAAATTCTCAAAAACAGGCCGATACTCTTAAGGAACTATTACAGCTAGAGCATACAGATATAAAGACTTCTCTAAATTACATTGAAGGGAGATTCAAAGAGGAAGCATTCCTGCTTAAACAGAATACATGGCTGCTTAACAAAATAGATGACTTAGAAAACAGGGAAAGGAGAAACAACATAAGGATCTTTGGTCTGCCTGAAAACACTGAAGGTGAAGACATTATCTTATTCTTAACCTGGATTCCGGAATGTTTAGACTTGAAAGAGGGAATTTCATTTGGAATTGAAAGGGCACATAGAGCACTGAGGAAACCTGCTTCTAACTCAAATACTCCACCTAGATCCATAGTTATAAAATTTCTTTCATTTCTGGACAAGGAACTAATATTAAAATCTGCTTGGAGAAAATCACCCTTAAAATACAATCAAAGCCTGATAAGGTTTGACAATGATTATTCTTCCAGAATACTAGAACAAAGGAAAAAAGTCTGGCCGATAATAAGACTGTTGCAACAAAACAACATTAAAGCACAGCTGGCCTTTCCAGCCAAGATAAAAATACTTTTTGCCAGTGAGATGAGAACCTTTAATGACTTAGAAGAAGCTACTATATTCATCAAAAACAAAAACATAGTGTCTGTCCCAGAAGAAATGGAATGGATGGCCCCTACTCTTAAAAGAATAAAAGAAACAAATCCATGGACTGTTTCTAGAAGGAAGAAACAAAAAACTGATTCCAAGATAGCTGTCCCTAAAAAAATAATTCTTACAACTACATCTCTCAAAGTATCAGCTGATATGGTAGATCACTTGTCATCTTTTTTATTTAAAAAAAAAAAGAGGGATTCTTAAACAACTGAGAAACAGTAATGGTTTATTCAGAATGTTCAAATAGTTCAATAATTCTTCACAAACAAAGGTAGATCAAGATGGGTTACTATTCACATTATATATAAGCCAAACAAAGCAACATATAATACAAACATAGAAGTTTCTATTCCCCTACTTAAACTCAGTGAATACTTATCTTGTTCATTTTTCATTGATTTTACTTACAATAATTTAAATAATTAATTAATTTAACAAGGTACCATTCATCAGAGTTCAGACTCAAATGTAACAAATAAACATCATATATAATAGCTGCAACAGTAGAGTGTTTTGGAAAAAAATGCTGTCATGGAGACTAATGCCTTCTTCAGTTAAAGTATGATTTAGAAATGTCATGTATATCCTGGTTAAATAATAGTAGCTAGCTCTTAGTACAAATGTCATCATTCTTCTATCTAAATATAGTTAATATCGATTATGGCAGGTATTACAGCTACTAGTACTGGTTGATCAATCCTGTTATGGTGTGCGTGGATTCAGCTGTGTCTGGCAACTAGTACAAATGTCATTATTATTCTAAACGTAGTTAATATCAATTATGGCAAGTAGCATAGCTTTGAGTGCTGTTTGATCAATCCTGATATGGTGTGCGTGGATTTAGCCGTGTCTGGCAGCTAGTACAAATGTCATTATTATTATGTCTAAAAATAATTAATATCAATTATGGCAGGTATAGCTCTGAGTGCTGTTTGATATGGTGTATGTGGATGCAGCTGTGTCTGGCAGCTGTTATATGGTGCCGTTTTCATCTCCGGGAAGCTGTGGGTTGCAGCTTGTGATCGAGGTTTACCGATGCTTGTGAATTAGGAAGACACATTTGGCTTGGGTGGCTAGAACTGTGATGTGGGATATTTTGGCAGATAATGGTTTGTTTGTACATCTGCTGAGTGAGAGGTGGGAGGGCTGGAGGAGTGCGTTGTCTTTTGTTGTGGCGGCTTGTTGGGAGTTTTTTTTTTTTTTTATCTGTTTGCTCTATGTTCTTTTCCTGGGTGCTGCTTCACTGAAAGGGAGGGAATTTAGGCTTAAAGTTGCAATGAAGTGAAGCTTTGCTTCGGGTGCATTGTGTGCCTCTGGTAAGCAGTACACTGACACACTAACAGAAACAGACACTCCCAGGTTGCTATGGTAACAGAAGCAGAGTGACAATAATGCTTAACAGCTTGTGGTCTCTCAAACTCTAACTAAGCAACAGCCAAAAAAAAAAAAACACAGAATAGTTATGTAATGCATGATTTTAGTGAATCTAGACATAAAATATATAATTGTCACATAAGATGAAGCAGTCTGCTGAATTTAGATATTAAAGACTGGATTTAATAACATGGGCTTGTGTATAATAACACTACTGTCTTAACTTGTCATAAATGACATACACTACATTCAACATAAAGGAGAAGCATGATGATTTTCTCATATAAGTAAATATGCATAACAAGTCATGTAATTGTTTTAACTTGAATTGTAGTTTTTTGTAACCCATCTTGACCATGTATAATACTTAAGCAGTTACCAAGATAAATGTTTTATACATGACATCAAACTGACAAAGTTGTTCAAGAGAAACAATAGAAGCCTGAACTTGAAATGTCACAGAATGTAGCAATCATAGTCTGAACAAATAGTATTAAATTGACAATAGACACCCAGTTTAACAACATAGGCTTGAGTATAATAATACTACTCTTTTATCTTGTCATAAATGACATACACTATGTTGAACATCAAGGGGACGCATGATGATTTTCTTATATAAGTAAATATGCATAATAAGTCATGTAATTGCTTTAACTTGGATTGTAGTTTTTGTAACCCATCTTGATCATACATAATACTTAAGCTATTACCAAGGTAACTAATGTTTTATACATGACATCAAACTGATAAAGTTGTTCAAGGGAGAAAATAGAAGCCTGAACTAGGAATGTGTCAGAATGTAACAATCACATTCTGAACAGATAGTTTTAAATTGACAATAATAACTTAGTTTAACCTTTGATGATTATACAAAATAGAATGTTGCCATTTAAATCTAAAACCCTTCAGTATATGCCATAAAATGGCAATATATGAATAACAAAAGGGAACTTGTAATCATTAATCACAATAAGTGAATTTGTTGTGTTTAACCTGTAATTTCACTCATTTTATAATAAGAAATGACAGATATGAAAATCCTTATGTGTAGGAAATGGGGGAAGAAGGATGCACTGATTATTAAAATGCAATAACTTTCATCAATGTTTACATAAAACAAACTATGCTTTAAGTAAATTAGCAACAAAGTGATTACTTAACGCTGACAAACAATGAAATATAACTTCTGATATATCCAGTAAAATACATTAAAAGCTATAATCTTTTACTGGGTTTTTTATATGATATCCTACTTTACTATTATTGACTTGCTTATTTATCTTTCATGTAAATATTAATTGCTTATACAGTAAGTAGACATATATTGTATTAGAGTTATGTCTAATCTACAGTACTACTATATCTGTTCAAAATAATACAAATATTGCGTATTCCTATTACAAATATTCTCCATATGATAATTCAATTTATGGAGCTCAGATGTACTGAATTGTAAAGGTATGAGTGATAATCTGATGGACTTAGGTTTATCCATCAGATTAGGAATGATTTTCATTCCATGGCTAGTGCGGATCTTGGTTTTGTTAACATTTATTAATTTAAATTTACTTCACAAAAACATTTTTAGTATGCCTGAGCAAAACATTACTTTATTGGTAAACACTTAAAGTACAAAACTGATAATTTCCTTTAAAAGCTCAAACATATACTTTATAGTTATCAGAGGAAAATGTTTAATAGTCACAATAAAACAAAAAAATACATAGTCTAAATGACCTAAGATGGATTTAACTTTATTATCTTTAAATACCAATGGCTTAAACAATCCTAGCAAGAGATCAAATCTACTGAAATATTTAAAATTGAACAGAGTGCAAATTGTCTTCCTTCAAGAAACTCATTTCAAAATACATGACAATTACAAATGGAATCCTAAGAAATATATGATATTGGCACAATCCACTTTTAAGACAAAGCCAAAAGGGGTAACAATTTTATGGAAAACAAATGTGATTAACCCAGAAATCATCTATAAGTATGAAGATAAAGAAGGCCTTATGGCATTAGTAGTAGTTAAATATAATAATAGAATATGGGCCCTAGCCAATCTATACTGGTTCCCAGGCATTGGATCAGGAACTGTTAAAAAAACACTTGGATTTCATTTCCAATAATTATAAAACTAACTTAATATTAGGAGGAGATCTTAACTGTATATTTGATATTTCTGAAACTACAAATAAAAGACTGTTCATTACAACTGCTGTATCAAATGATTTAAACAAATGTGTAGAATAATTTCATCTTGGAGATACTATCACATTTAAAGAAGATAAATTTTAGTTGTTTTCCGATCAAGATCACAGATTTGTACCCAAACTATAATAGATAAAATATTTGCTGCCCATGACTTACAGTCTAAAATCATTAATTTCTCACTCACTCCTTGCCCCTTTTCAGACCACACCTCATTGATACTAAAATTTTGAAATGGGTACAAACCATTAATCTTTAACTCCAGAATACCAGCAAATATAACTACAATTAAAGAGTACAAACCCTTATTCTTATCTAAATTCCAGTTCTTCTTAGATATTAATTACACCAAAGAGATAAAATAATGATATGGGACTCATTAAAAGCTTACTTATATGGTAAAATTCTACCTTTGTATAAAAAAATCAGAGAATGTGATTCTGAATTATTAGATCTGCAATCCAAACTTTTGTCAGTAAAAGCTGAAACAAAATCAAAATCATTTGGAGATGAAAAAGAAAATAGAAGTATTAAACAATAAATACAATTAAATTCTAATACATAAAACTAGTTTATCTTTAGAAAAACTAAAAATGAATACCTTGGTCACTTCTCTCAAATATCTACATAATTTATCCACACGAATCAAAATAAAGTCGAAAGCTAATAACATTAAAATATCTTCCATGGAAAGAAAGGGAAAAATGTCTCAGATATAGGTGACATTCTTGATGCCTATAGAAATCACTATATGGAGCATTTCCAGAAAAAAAAAATATACATATTGATCAATTAAATCTAGATGAAAAATGTTCTAATATACAAAAAATACCAGAAAAAATAAAATTAGATCTGCAAACATCCATATCCTACAAAGAAATTAGATACAATAAAAGAGGGTAAAAATAATAAAGCTCCAGGTATAGATATTTTAATTGACACATTTTACAGGACTCCAGGACTCCATTTCAATAAATCAAAATCAAAATTTTTATTAAACAAAAAAAAAAAGAAAAAAGAAAGAATTGCAGACAAAGGGGAATCAAATTACAGGGAAACAAGAATCTACCTTAAAATATCTAGGAATTGAGTTATGCAAGGATAATAATGAATTAGTCTCAAAAACTGCAATAATATCATCAATACAATTAAAATCTCTCTGGAAAAGTGAAACAGAATAATATTAACATTTGAAGATAAACTACAGTTAATAAAAATGGTTTTACTACCCAAGATTCTATATATATAGCTTTGGCAATACAACTGTTACCAGAAAGGAATATACTCAAAGAAATAAACTCATGCCTAATAATTTTTTTATGTTTTCCCAAAAGAAACATAATAGCTTTAATACATCATATCAGACCATGGAAACAGGGAGGATTAAACTTTCCTGATATAGAAACATATATAAAAGCATCCATATCTAATACAATCTCAGATTGGATGAATCCAGATTATTCTTCAAATTAGAAAGAATTACTAACTGTAATATCAATAAATGAATTTAATTTATAAAAAAAATTCAAATGGATAAAAAAAATTGCCATGGCACATATGTATTGCTATGCAATATAACATAACTAAGCCCACTAAAACTCATATGATTAATTATTACATTGACTCATTTAGGTAAATTATTAATGAAAATATAGATTTAAAAATCTGGTTTGATCTTTTAACACCATTCATAGTTACAAAGAGCTATCCACATAAAATAGACAGAGAAGTAATTAATTCCTGGCAACAGACATTATTTGTTTGTTGGTTTCAATGTTTCAAAGAACTAAAAGTTCTGGATATGCAAACAATAGAAACAGCATACAAAATTCCACAACAAGATTGGCTAACTATGCAAAGCTTTATGATGTATTTGCAAGTTTTATGCAGAATAATTAGTAATTCTTCATTTAAAGAAATATCTAAATTTACAAAATACCTATATGAAATCATATATAATGGTGATGACAAGGACAATAGTATTTCAAAATTTTACAAGATATTGATAAATTATAAAACAACCCTCAAATCCTCATATTGGAAGTATGTAACAAAAGGACACTAATTACAGCTAACTGAAGGCATTAAATCAAATATTTTATTATCAATAAAACAAACATCCTGTATACAATACTGGAAAGTTTTTAATTGAGAATGCTTGCACAGAGCATTCTTTACTCCATATAGAATTACTAAAATTAATTCTTCCACAAAGGGAATATGTTGGAGATGTGAACAAATACACAATGCAGATTGGAATAACATTTTTGACTGTGTTAAAATTAAGCCATTTTGGAATGGTATTACAAACTTTTTACTAGCTTTATTTAATGATTTTTTTAACTTATTTAAAGCTCTAGTATTATTAAATGTGTACGAAGGTCCTCATTTGAATGAGTCAAATATATATCTAGTATGGACAATATATGCAATCTCCAAGAAGTGTATAACAAGAAGATGGAATACACACACAATACCAACTTTGCAAGACTTCTACAGCCTACTGATGACCACAACATTGTTGGAAATTAAAATGAAAGAATTAAGGATTCATCCTAAGCCATTTATTAACAATCCATAGAAAAAAAGTCTTATCATTGATTGACACTTTACAATAACTGAACAGATACACTCTGATAACTGGATTGTTATACCTATAAAGTGATTGTATATAATGAGCTATCTTATAGTGCCAGGCTGATGTAAATAATGTACATAGTTATTTAAGATGTTATATACAAATGCTATGGAATTTATTTAACTGTATTTGAAAAATAACATTTTTTTTGAGAAAAAATATAAAGGTAATGCTTTACCTCCATTTAGCCATTCTTTATCTATCTGTTTATCATACCTAGACCTCTGTTCCACTAATTTTATCATCAGCTTCCAATGTGATACTGTATTTAAGATGTTGCTCAAGTCTTGCAGAACACTAGACACTCAGTGTCCTTATCTAGATTAATCATTAACCAGACATAAAAATGAATCCAGCTGTTTTGTCAGCTGCTTTTATTTGTAATCATATGCTGTTTGGAGCACAGTAGACTGTTTCTCTCTAGATTTCTTGTAAGTTTTCTCTTTCAGAAATGTTTCCAAAATTAAGTTTCCAAAAATCACCGCACAGCTCTAATTTCCCCTGAGAATCTTTAGTTCATTAACATCTCTGACCCTGCAATTGCACATGTTTAGCAGAAAATTTCCAACAAAATTAAATTAAAAAGCAAAAGGTAAACAAATGTAAACATAACATGAACAGTGACTGCAATCAAAAAAGGTACAAACAGCAATGTTATTAGTATACTGTATCCTTTGCAGTGTTAAGTGATTGTCATCACAGTTGGTATGTCAGTACTATAATATATTATAATGCTCATAAATCCAGAATTATATTTCCTCTAAAGTTTCTCAAACAGCCTTCCTTATCTTGGAAACTCTATAAGCTAGAATGCACTGTCTGAATATTTTGCTCAGAAAAGTTTGAGCTTTCACATCTCATTAAAACCTTTATTTCTAATTGCTTGGGATTTTGAAAAAGTATGCTTATTTGTATAATTACTTTGCAAGTTCTGTCTATGCTTTCATTTGCATAAAACCACTCTTGGCTTACTGGCAGGGGAGGAAAGATGAAAGCAAGAGCACCATGATTTAGCTCCGAAAAGACTTCCATATTCAGAAAAATGAGATACTTCAGTGATTAGACATGGTGGCCCAGCAGTGAAGCTCATTTAACTCTCTAACTACAGAAGATAAGATGAAATATCAACTCAGTCTCAGTGCAGGTAGTTAATTTAATTAGCAAGTTTTCTTATTAGGAAGTGTTGCACATTCCCATCAGCACCAAGTTCTTCACTGTTCTGACGCATATCAACATAACTTCCTTACCTTTACCTTCTCACCCTGCTGTGGAGTCAATTTTGGGTTTTACAGTCCCTCACACACACATCACAGTCACAACACACACTAAATCCCCTAACAAACACACTAACACATACATACTTATCTAAACTTCCACCCATCCATCCACACACTGCACCAGCGGAAATTCAACATCTCCGTGCTTTGGGATTTTGAATTTTACACTTCTGCCGGTTTTAGAACTTGGAGTTTTTGGCTATGTGATTTTTAAATACTGAAATCAGGATTTCAGTATTTCGAGATTACATAGTGGGGATCCCTTGGAATATGTGATCTAACCAATTACTCAGCTGTGCTTAGTAACCCTCATGATGTAACAGATGATGAGACAAAAGGAAAGAAAGGCAAACAGAAATAATGTCAGACATAAAACAAATGGAATAATTATTGAATGGTGCTTTTTCTTAATGTCATGTGTTTAGTATTGGATTACAGGGAAGGAAAATTACTTTTTGGAAAGAAACACTTTACATTTGGTTGGAGTTCTCCAGAGTCAGTGCTACATTCACAGGTCAACAGGTTCAGTCAAAAATGATCTAGCAGCCAGTCACTTAGTAATTTAAAATTAAGCCCTTTTTCATCAACACCATGCATTCAAACCTACCTAGTATCATTGAACTAGAATCTCATTCCATTGCATTTACTTGATGGCCAAAGGACCCAATTAGCATGTCTAGTCTACCATGTCAGTGCATTTAATACTGTGCTACTACAAAGCTCTATCCTCTTCTTACCATTTTTCAATTTGTCCTGTGCCTTCCAACGTGTTTTATGAGAAACAAACAATGTTAACATACAATTTATGCTGCAAACAGCATTCAGGTAAAGTTGGATACAATGTAATATTTTGTTCAGAGCTGCTTACCTAAATAACCATGCTGCTGTTTGTCAAATCTGGGGTAAAATTGTTACAAACTACCAGCCTTGAAATACCCAGTATAAGTAATTTTTCCATTATTATTTCATTACTATAATAGAGCTTACTTAAGTTTAGTGTTTATTATAATCTGACCATGGTTTGCCTTTGTTCGTACCATACTAACAGAAGAGAAAGGACCTAGCCATTTCTAGGCCTCCAACTACTGTAGAATTGTGTTAAAGGGTTCTACTTTGCAGTTGGCCAATGGGCTGATTTGACTATTTGTAGCTTTTATGTGTTGTTTTAAGATGTCCGCATTTGTTTGCATGGCAGTGCTTATCAAGCAGTCCCATTTAACCATGCTCAGTATAGACACAGACACTTGGAACCTCAACTTTCACTATATAACCTACCTCACAAATTCCTAGTGTACTTAGTAGTTGTGCAAAAATTCCCTTGTTTGCACAAAGGGGTACATTGCTTTTCATGTGTAGATTTAGATTGCTTGTTTTAGACTAGAATTAGATTGATCATTCTAAACAGATAACACTTCAGTTAATTGACTCTTAACCTCTTAGGTGCTACTCCACCCTTTCAGCCCATATTAGTAAACAGCTGGAATGATGGAATTGTACTTTGAGCTATCTTTGATAATAATGGGCATCGTGAAGCAATGTTGCAAATTTGAAAAGGTTGAAAATGATACCACAAGATTTAAGATTGTATAAATTTCCCTTTGGTGTAATGTACAGTGAGGAAATTATTGATGATTTTGTGCAATTTTTTGATGAAGTAGGATTGAGTTTGCTTAAAATAACAGTGTTTTACTATGAAAAACAGAGGGAGGTGATAGCTAAGGAGACAGAAGTTTTGGGTAGTAAAATCAAATCTGATTTATTATTTTTTCAGTAAAATGCATTATACGTTAATGTACTGGAAAGGAGATGTTACAACATTTTTCAAAAGAAAAAAACGTAAATTAGATAGAGATCAGAAAAGTTATCTAAGTAGACTAGTATATACTACAAAACAGTTGATTAGTAATACACATTATAATTCCCATGGTGTAGAAGGAAGGGAATTTAGTAGTTACAGTGAGATGGTTAGAAGTGGTGAGGCTTGGAATATGAATGGTGAAATGAGGGAGGGGGAACAGGATTTTCCAGTAGTCAGATGCTCGGAGAGATTAGCACAGCATTGTAAACAGAAGGGGGGATACAGCAAGAGTTATTACCCATGGAAGAGGAATGTGTACCCCAATGGGAACAGTTACAGGAATTAGTATATACAAGGCAGGAAATTGTGAAAACAAAGGATGGTTTTACTATTTATGACTTCACAGATAGAAATGTCACTGATGATTATTTTCGGCTATTTTCTAAGGGAATAAAATGTATTCCCTCTTCCAAGGCAGAATTAGTGGACAATATTATGGCCCTGAAGATGTATACTAGGAAATTCAATTTTGAAATCATGTTGGGTCACAAGGAGAGTGAAAATACAGGGAGCTCTAAAAAATTAATTTCATTACCTAAAAAAGAAGCACCTATATTCCACCCCTGCACCCCTTAGTGGAAGCATATGAGAAGTTGGTTCTGGAAGACATTTATGGAATGGCTCAGGGATGTAACAGGAGACAGGGCAATTTAACAGAGGGAGAATATAACCTCTTGTTGGATTTGAGGAAAGATGCACAGATTAGTGTTATGATTCCAGATAAAGGGAGAGGGGTGGTGTTGTATAAAAGTTTGGATTATCTGAATGAAATGCAGAATTTGTTATTTGATGAGACAACCCATTTTGGTGTTTCTAGGAACCAGAT
>NC_056744.1:1742010219-1742135219 GCF_019279795.1 Protopterus annectens | reverse complement strand
TATTTTAGTTTGTCTGACATTGCTGTTATACCATAAAATAAGGGGGAGGCAATATATTTGCGAAGAAAATGGAAAACTGGATAAATGGAATGAGTAAAGAAACGTGTGCTTGTAGAATATTGTTTTAGTTTAAAATAATGCTAGAAAATGAAATACATTATTCTGCTATGATGATGCAGATTTCTCAAAGTTGGGCATCTTACTCTGCCTTATAATCATCTTGATTTTTACAGTGGATATTAACTATTATTAACCACCTCCACAGTAAAAGATTGCAAATCTTAAAATGATCAGTATGTCAGATTAAAGTCAAATACACAATTTTGGGGCTCCACTGAAAATGGACTTGTCTGATAACTGGATACTGGTATCAGAGGCTGTTAGTTACTGGTTGCAGGCTGCTGATTCATACAGGAAATTTAAAAAAAATCCATATCTAATGTGCACAGTTTATGTGGGTGGGATTTCATAGTACAAAACAAGAAAACACAAGTTGACAAACTTATTTTTCAGGCTATCTAGTAGAATAAATGGTGGCTAAGTGGACAAAGTGAAAGACCAGTACATGACAAAGCCATTGACATCATCATTTAAAATGTATATTAAAGCATCAGGTGCATTAGTCACAAACTATTAGAAATAATTCAGGTTTTTTTCTAAATTGTATGCTACTTTCTGGAGTTATGAGTCATCAGTTTATTAGTTACAGCTCTTAAGGACTAAAATTTGCCTTGCTGATTTATGTACTTGTCAACTCTGACGAAACCATCATTATAACTTTTCACTGTCAGTTTTAGAAACTAAACTGCCCTTCAATCATCTAAATTATTATGATGTTTCTACTGGAGGAAATGCTTGTTTTTAAAGATTATCAGTCCATGCTAGAGATAAAAGTAGTGTATTGTAATTTAAGGCGCACTAGTCACACACACTTAAAATGTGAATTTACACATTATGTGGCAGGTAAGTTCAGGACATTTCTCTCTGCATCGCGGTTGCCCTTGAAAACAAGCATATCCATGAAATGGTTCCTGCACTGAAGCAAAAAAATGAAACTGCACTGGAATTTCTTTCTCAGCATAGTATAAAAGTTTCGCAGAGAATTTTACACTAACCGTGTTTCTGTGAGAATGACAGCAGCAAGAGAAGCATAAAAGTTAATCCTTACATTACACAGATGCTGCCGTGGAAGGTGCACTCTGCCACGTGTGGCTGAGATAACGTGGCCTCATTGTGAAGTATGTTTGCCAAAGCAGTTTGTAGAGCAGATGAGTAGTACAGCAGCAAAAGCCCACCCCATCCCCACCGCAATACACAGACACACACACACACACACACACACACACACACACACACACACACACACACACACACACACCATGTATGAACAGAACAGAGCAACACTGAGAGTGGCAAGGTGAACAGAATAGCGATATAAGGAACCTGGCACTGTGACTTTCTCTACATATTGATATGCAGTATAAAAGTTTTACAAAGCCATATATGGCAAAATGGAAACATTTAACAAGTAAAAACTGTCATACAGCAAAGACACATAGTCCAAAATGATAGGTGTGAGAAGTGATAAGGGGAAATAAATCAATTTTTTTCTACATGCTTCTAGTTATCAGTGTCACTATTCATACAGGCAATGCAGCAAATACATGTGCATGTGCTTATTTGGGGTAATACACCAAAGTTACAGTTTTTTGTATATATATATATATATATATATATATATATATATATATATACATATATATATAAAACAAATCTCTTAGTGATAGGACAGTTTCAGCATACAGGATATAGTTTTAGTCAGCGAGCTATACAACAGCATGATTTGTTGCTTCTGTAGGAAAAAAACTTGCTTTAAGAAGCACATTTACATTTAAAAGCACTGCAGTATTTAGCAAGAAAACAGAAGCATGATCTCATACCAGTGGGCAGAATCCACATGAACACAAATTAGTTGCAAAGTTCACCTCCTGGTGTTTGTTTCTGGTTTACATTTACAGTCAATATGAGTCTCTTAATTAAGTTTAATAATAAATTAAAGTACCGAATGAAATACAGGACCTGGCATCTTCCATTTAAATTCTACAATTTCTTGAGGGATTTTATCTCAACCCACTTTTTATTAAAAAAATTGAGAGGTGTGAGATACAAGCTTTTCAACAAGAGGATAGAAAAAAAAATATTTAAATTCTGCTTAAATTTTTTAAGTTGCACTTATAGTGACCCTTGTGATAATACTTGTTCTTTTACCTCTCTGCTTTTCATCCATTTATCTGTTTGCATTTTTTAATTGTCTGAGACTTTTGTTTTGTAGGTTCATTTGCAGTTTGTGTGAATATTTTGTATTGCTGTAAGATTTTAGCATTGTTTATATGTTACACCGCACTTCTATTACCATAAGTTGAATTAGATGTAAATGTAATTTTGTATTTTGAACCCAGTTTGAATAATTTCATTACTTTTTCACAGCTGTGGCAAGACTGTGAACTGCCAGATTTCATGGTCTGGTGCCTTAATTTCTGCTAACTGCTTAAATTGCTAACCTGCTAGCTGACAGATTTATCAATAACTTCAGCCCCCCACGTCCCCAGCTGTCATACCTCAAAGTATTCTCAACACCAGTCCTATACCTAGTATCTCCAAAGAACAGGTCATTCAAGCACTCGTGAAGGCTAAAACACAACCTTTATGGGACCAGATAACATCCCAGGATGCGTACTAAACAATCTAAATAAAACAAGACCTAATGGATTCACCTGCAACACACTTAAACCACAGCTTGAGAACAGGCTTTGTCCTGGCAGAGTGGTGAACAGTGACAGTAATCTGATTACCTAAAGAGGGTCCATCAACTGACCCTGGGAACTATAGATCCACAAGTCTAACTAGCCTCACCTGCAAGGCCATGGAAAGAGTTGTCTCGGACCTCATCCACAAAGACAAAGCCAAGCTTCAAACTCTTGCCCCGACTCAATTTGGCTTCATCAAGTCCAGATCTTGGTTATTAAACCTGGTGGACTTCTTTTAGAATGTCACCAAAGCTGTGGATGATGCCAAAAAAGTACATACCACTTATCTTGATTTGGCAAAGGCTTTTGAAACAATCCTGCATTCAGGCATCATAGAGAAACTCTCTCAGTTGGGGATTAACCTATACATCACCAGATGGATAGCAAACTGGGTCACCGACAGAATGCACACCTCCACCAACAGCCCAGTTACCACTGGGTGGCCACAGGGATCTGTGCTCAACCCCCTACTGTTTGGAATCTATTTCCCTGAAGTTGAGGCTAAAGTAGATGGCCTGAGGCTTACCATCATTGCAGATGACTGTAAACTGGGTGCAATCATAGAGTCCCCAAATGATTTTGACATAATTAAAAAAGGGCTGACTCATACAAATGACTGGTGCCAAACTCAGGGACTAAAACTTAATGCAAAAAAGACAGCCTCATCATCCCCTTTTGCAAAGAAGCACTCCCTGCAAATTATTACATAGATGGCAACCCTCTAAGCTCTAACTCAGTGGAGTGAGACTTAGGAGCACAAGTTGATAGCAAGCTAAACTTTGATTACCATGTGTTCATAGTTGTATGAAAGGCATTCTACATTACACACCTCATAAATAAGGGTGTTACATCAAAGACTAGGGAGGTTATACCCCACTGCACTTGACCCTTATTAAACCATTAACTGAGTACAATGCTTCCTTTTGCATGTACCTCACCAGACATCTGCAGCAATTGAAGAGACCACAGAGATTTCTTATCAAGAGAATCCAAGCCCTCCAAAACAAGGCATACTTGGACAGACTGAAAGCTCTGTCACTGTACTCTGTATCTGTACTTCACAAAGATGGGGCCACCAGCCAGAACACAGACATTACAGACCTATTAGTCTGACTAATCTAAGCCATGGAACAAGTTATCATGGAAATGATCGACAATGCCATAGTCAGCCATAAGACTGTGGACCAAACCCAGTTTGCCTTTGTCAAGGGAAGATCATGCCTACTAGACCTTGTAGACTTCTTTAAGTAGGTCACAAAGACATTGCATGAGGGTAAACTAGTATATACCACCTACCTGGACCTGGCTAAGGCAATACAGTACTCTACACGGGTATTATTAACAACCACACCAAACTGGGCATATCCATTACATAACTCACTGGTTTTGTGAGCTGTATTGCAAAGAGAACCCAGTTACTCAGGATTGATGATACTACCTCCACTTAGAGACCAGTCAACAGTGTGGTAACTCACTACCTCCACTTAGAGACCAGTCAACAGTGTGGTAACTCATGGCTTCATGCTGGAAATCTCATATTTGGAATTTACTTTTTGAAACTAAAAGCTAATGTCAAGGGCCTGTGGCTGACCAAGTTCACAGATGACTGCAAAATGGCAGCTATCATAGATTCCCCCCATGACTTAAGCATCTTAAAAAAGGGTCAAACATAGACAAATGACAGGTGCTATAGTTACGGACTAAAAATCAATGCCAGGAAATGCATTACAGTGCCTTTCTGAAAAACTGCAATCCAGGCTAATTACTCCAGCAATAAGATATCCCTATGAATTGTATCACTTGTCGGTGATCTTAGGTTCATAGGTGTTTACTAGGCTAACAACCACAAGAGCCTTTTTAAGCCTAGCCATGCATCCCAAATCTCTGATGAGTTCTGATACCCTTGAAAAGTGTAAACATAGGCCTGGGAGATGAACCATTTACAGGTTGCCTGTTTGCATCAGTGACATAGGTGCCAAACCAGGAATGAATTTCTGGCTTCCCACCCAATTGTCCAAGTTGCACTTGAATTGGATTAGGGAGGAAGTCAGCTTCACATGTATGGAGACCTTGTTCCAAAGACGAGGTAGTCTCTGTGATACATACCTCTCTCTCCAGCAGGTACTGGTTATATCACAGGCATGGTTTAAGTCTGTAGAAGGGATAATTCTGGTACTGTTTGTTTTGTGGATATGCAGGATGTCCATCAGAGTGGGGTCTGACAATGCCCTGTATGCCAGCCATAGATATGCCCTCAAAAGTCTGTAGGAGTTTGTCAACAATGCCCGAGTGGGGTATTGTGTCAATTGTCTTGGCCAGGTCAAGGTAGGCAGTGTGAATGATTTTGCCCTCATCCACTGCTTTGGTGGGGTTTCTATCATGTAGTCAAACTTTTACAAGTTTGAACCTCATATGGTCGAGACCATAAGTTCGAATTTGTAAAGGTTTGAGCATCTGAATGGAGATCTCTATATGTAGAGGTTCCCATTTTATTCAATGGGGTGTGATCTTAGAGCTGGTATATTTAAGAAGCAGGGGCAGTTTATTTTGTTTTTCGTAGTTTTTTTTTTTTTTTGTATCCATAGTCAAAGTTTTGTAACTTCGAACATAACGGTTCGAACATTACTTGTCCGAAGTATTAAGACTTTAACTATGTGATACAGACCTGCTTTGTTGACCTTCTCAAAGAAGTCCACCAGGTTGAGTAGGCATGCTCTGCTCTTTACAAAGCCAAACTGGGTTGGGTCCAGTGTCTGGATGTTTACTGTATCTCTGTTGATCATCTCCATGGTAATTCTTTCCATGGCGTTACATATAAGACTAGTGAGACTTATGGGTCTGTAGTTTCCAGGGTCTGTAGATGGCTCATCTTTGTAGCAGAGAGATGGCTGTTGCCTTTCTCCGTTCATGAGGAATGAGACTTGTTTAGAGGCTACAGTTAAATAGTTATCCAAAGGCCCTGATAGGTGTCATGTTTCATGCTATTTAGAAGGCATCCTGGAATATTGTCTAGGCCCATTGATGCAGTGTTCTTGGTCTTAGAGAGAGCATTAAGGATCTGTTCCCTAGTGATAGTTGGGGGGGGGTATATTTGATGATATTTCATGAGGGAGGGTTAAGGGGGAAGAGAGGAGTAAAGTTGGAGGTGAATTTGTCAGCCAGGAGGTTTGCAATATCTTCTGGCTCAGTATAGGTGGCTCCATTTACAATGAGCTCTGCACACAATTGTGTATTGCCTTTGAGGTTGAGGACATAGGTAAAGAATGCTTTGTGGTTGTCCTTGGCCTGGGAGGCCAAACTTACCTCAAATTTGGCTTTGGTAGACTTTATTTGTCCTCTGAATTGTTTGCTTAGTTTAATAAGAGTGCTTTTATCCTGCTGTGTGCTGCACCTCCTAATTTTTGCCATGATGTTCTTCCTCCTGTTATACATCCGATTGATTTTCTGATTCCACCAGGATGGCTTGTTTTTTGAGTTATCCTGTACTTCTTCATGGTAGGTACAGCCACCTCTATACAGCTATTAACATGCTTTTACTGGGTTTCTGTGAACAGATCTGCATAGCCAGATGTGTTCTCAGTGTTTATAAGGGCTTGACATTTTGCCAGGTTCTCACTTGATAGCAGGATATTAGCCTTAGAATAGTTCCTGAATATTCCTGGTTTAGCTGGGGGTCCAGGTTTTAATTTTACTTCAAAGGAGACCATTTTGTGGTCTGGCCTTACCAGAGAAGGCATTACAGTAGGGGGTGTGCAGCACTCTCCCATATAAGTGAGGACCAGATCCAGTATGGTTGCACCCTGGTTCATGTATTGACTATCTGATCCATCGAGTTTGTGTTTACAAAATCCAGGAATCTCTGTGCATGTACATTTGATGTTGTATAAGATTCCCAGTTAATAGTGGGGTAATTAAAATCACCTATGAAGATGATATTAGGTTGGATTGGTTAGTATTTCTAATAAGTTTAAATACATGATATGGGTTTCCTGGGTCATAGAGGGGGACCTATAGCTTGCAAGGAAGTGGTACTGGATTTTCCTATAGTGATTTGAACATGGAGTAGCTCAAGTGCATTGTCCTGTTTGACCAGCCTTGAAGTATATTGATGTAAATAGAGACACCTTCACCTTTAGTTCCCTGCCTGTGAAGTAGCTGGTCTAAATGTGTGGAAGGGATTATAACCCTATACTGTTGGTGTGCTGTCCATGGCTTTATACCATGTCTCTGAGCACACACAGACATCAGCTTTCTCTAGGGTAAAGAGAGTTTCCAGGGAGTAGAGTTTTTTGTTTAGGTTCCTAGCATTGAGCAATAATACCTTTAGATTTTCTTGATTATGATTTGCTATGTTGGAAGTACTTTGAGTTTGGCATTGCCTAAAAAAAGGCACTATGTGGGAAGACGTTTTAGCTAATATTCAAAAGTCTAGAGGGGAGAGGTGCAGACCATTCCTGGCAAAGTAGTCTGTTGACCATCTCCTTCCATGCTGACAAATATTGCACCCCCTTAGAATGATACCTGAAACTAAGCCAATTAGTCAATCATCTTTTGTTCTTATTGTGGCATCATCCTTGGAGATGGTAAAATGCTGCTCAATGCTAGGCTCATACCAGTCTGAGACACATATTCCAAAAGCTCTATGATGTCTCTCTTCATAGAGTCTAGGGAGGTTCTTCTCAGGTCTTTTACGCCCACACGGACTATGACTAAATTATATTGGTATTTGTGATCCAGTGACTTGAGTGCATGTGTAATGTAGTAGATCCTAACCCCTGATAAGTAACTGACCATAACTTTCTCCTTACTCAGCCTGGTGAGAGGGACATCAGTTTGTCTCACAATGGAGTCTCCAATGACTAAAATGTTGGCTTGTGTGGTGACTTGCCTTATGGGCTTAGAGGCAGAGGCTCCATGAGATGTAGTTCTATGTGTTTATGTGGGTGTTGTTTTGAAAGAGTGCGTTTGGGGCTGCTGAGAGTATTTCTTATGTGTACTTTGTCTAGGAGGTCTTTGTGGTTTAGGAAGATTGCGTGTTAGTGCCTCCGTATACGTGGGTCTATATGTCTGCTTTGAATTTTGTGCATGATGGGTGCAGCATGTGTACTACTGAACCTTATTGACATTAGGAGTAGTTTTATGTGAGAACTTTGCCTCCAGTGACATTGTGTAAATACATCTTTCACATACCATATCAGTTTGTTTGAAAATTAACTGGTTGTCAGTAAACATGAAGCAATTTCTAAATTTTCTCAGGATGCCCATATCCACCAAGCTGGTAATGGAGACAGTAGGAAAGTTCATATCCATGGCAACTTACCCTTTTTTATTGATTAGACTGTTGGAGTGAGAATATCAATCACTGTCAGGAGTATCCTATTTGTAACTATGTGAACAGTGCTTGTCACTGCAAACTGTTTGTCCTGTGTGCAGCTAGATATTGGAGAAATTTCAATTGTGCTTTTACAGGAAAAATGTCACTCAGGGTGTCTGAATCTGTACAGAACACTGCTAAACATTTGAGGGGAAACTAATACGTAGATTCTGAAAATTTAAGGATGAACTATTTAGGCAGATATTCTGAAGTTGGAAAGAAATCAAGCAGTATTTACTGAAAACAAAGAATTAGCTCATCAATAATGATGAAAAGAGGGGAGTCGCATGAATGGCTACTGCCTGGCTACTACTATTGCTGCTCTCAGCACAGCTTCACTCTGTTTTGATACATTACTCCTTTACTTCTTCTCTCACCAGAAGCAAAATATTAGCACCAATCCCAAGAAGAGAAGCAGGCCATGGCCTGTTTGGTGATCCACAGTGTTATCCCAGATGATGCAAGGGTCTGTAGGCTTGTAGCCTTTTTCAGGTAGATGCCTGGAATAGGAACCAGACCAATCAGGTATGTTAAGGACAGACACTTACTCTCCAACCAGAAAGAGTCAAGAATCAATCCACTCTGCTCCTACTCTTACCAGGATCAGAATATATGCACCAATTCCAAGCTGTCACCTATAAAGCAGTCATTAGGCTTTCTGGTGATCATCAGTCTCTATGAAATAATGTCCCTGTACGCCTTCTCTCACCAGGAGAAAACAGAAGCACTAATCCTGAGATGACTACTGAGAGTCAGAATGTGGGCTCTGCAATAACTGGTAGTATTGCAATAGATGCTTAAAGATAAAAATGTTTTATCCTAAACACTGCAGTGCTCACTAAGCAGTTAGATATGAAAGTGGGTAACTTGTCTAAAAAATAAGTTTTAGTGGAGAGTATTTTTAAAAGAGCAAGAGAGATTGAAAGGAGGTGGGCACTTTTCTTTTCTGCTACTATGGAATACAGTAGGATGGCCAATAAACTTAAATAGTTGAACCGGAGTGATTTCACAAAATGATAATTTTGTGCTTAATCACACCAGCCAGTAAAAGCAACAAGGAAACAAGATATATGGTCAACTTAACTTAAGGGTCAGGGATGGTAGAGTGGGAAAAATTTCTGTCTGACTCACAAGAGACAGAACTGTGGTCACTTTCAAGTTATAATATGCAGTTAATAGCAGAATACAGATAAAACAGTTTAAAGAAAACAAATCACAGTATAGAAAAAGGCAATAAAGTAATGCAAAATGCAAGAAATAAAAAGCAAACTAACTATTCTGTCACAGCAAATTGCCACAGAGTCTGGGTGAGCCTTTTCAGTAAAGCCATCTGAAAACATATGTAGGCAGTAAGCTTGTCTTTCACCAACATGTGGCCAAGGTAGTGACAAAATAATTCTCTTCCAACTTATAAGTACATGTGTGGTATCCAGGTGGAAGGAAGTCATAGTTCCACTTCATTCAGACCTTATCAGACTCACTGTTGAGTATAATGCCCCATTTGCCATGTGCCTGCCCAAACATATGCAACAGTTGGAACACCCACAAAAGTTCCTTACCAGGAGAATTCAGGGTATAAGCACATTACCCTGTGTGGTTCAACTTAAAGCCCTACACTCTGTCCCCTACATGTTACCTGGAGGTAATCTATGCCTTGTATATAAGGCAATCTTGGGTCCAGCTCTGATGGATCACTTGCATATCTCCAAAACAGCCACATCAGATCCAAGGATTTAAATTTTGCTTGGGACATAAGTATGACATTTTGGTGAGACAAATGTATATTTTACAGGATCCCCATGTTCTGAAAAAGGACCTCCATCCATGTGAAGCAAAGTCTAGCCCTAATTTTATTTAAGCATATCCTTGACCAGTGGACGGAAAAATCTGACGTTCACGCCAGGTCTGGTACCCATGGTTCTGATAGACAGAGACAAACAGTATTGCCCAAACTAACATACCCCCTTCCACACACACACACACACACACACACACACACACACACACACACACACACACACACACACACACATAACCTTTATAAACTTCCTAATATAACCCTCCCATTAAAAGCCTATGATAAACAAGGATGCGATTGGGTTGGCTTGCATGGCTAGATTTACAAAGGACCTGGTGGTCATTGGCCTATTATATAACTACGAACCTAAATGCTCAAGATTTTCACCAGTCAGGACCTTATAATGTAAACAAATAAAGAAAACAGCTTTCAGAGGTGATTGTGACTATTTGTCTGCTGCTTGACTTTATCAGTTGTTTGAAGGAAAGTCTTAGTCCTGCCCTTGAACTATCATACTACTTTTTTCGTACTTTTAAAATGTTTTTCATTATGATTATACACAATGTGTTCATGTACTCATACACAGTCTCAGTGCCTTCATGGCTTTCTTGAGAAGCTCATTTTGCCCTTTTACCAAAGCATATTGTTTTTCTTTCCCCATAGATATTTTAAAGACATAAGTTTTCATTTAGTAATAACCTTGGTGCACTAAAACATAAAAATGTTGGATATGCCTGGTTAGGTACATAACAAAGTCCTGCTCAAAAAGTATTTAAAAGCAGGGCATGCAAAATGTCTACAGTTTTATTTCAGGATTCTGAGGCTTTAAACACAATTATTTAGAAATACCATTGTTGTCTATAGGAAAAAGACTACAAAAGAGGTCAGAGCCAAGGTGGAATGTTGGTAACATCTTATGTGAAGACCCATGAGGTGAGAACCAGTAAACAGAATAAAAGTAACAATATTTACTAAAGAATTTAAATTCATTAACTTACTAATTACACTTATAAAGGATCTTTTGAAAAATTCCTAGTAAAATTTAAACATGTTTGTGAGTCCCTTCTTTGTTATATTCCCTGAAATGGGAAACTGTAAGTTTGTCCCATTCTGAGGGATCCCTGAAGAAAGATTCCAGCAAAACTTTGCATCAGTACAAGGACTTTCATTTGTAATATAACTGCATAAAACAAACAGAAATGTTGAAGTTAATGATACAAAACTAAAAGCACTAATAGAGGATATTGAAATTGCCATATCAGATATAGATAAAAGACTGAGGGAAGGTGAAAAACACACACATTACACTAAAACAAACTGCCTGGTTGCAAGTAAAATTGAAAATCTTGAACATTTTGAAATAAAAAAAAAATAGCCATCAAGAAAAAACAAATTGTAAGGATGTGGGTATACTTATTTACTTCGATTCCAAAATGTATGTACATTTAGGAAAGTTTACCTTTATAATTGAGAGAGCTCGACTTTCAATTGGTAAGTCTCTTTCAATACGTTTTCATATACCTCCCAGATCAATTGCAATAAAGCTCTTATCTTAAACAAAGAAAAAGGCTTAAAAACTGGTCAAAATCAACATTAAAACAAGGCAATATCATTAGATTTACTATGCCACTGAAACTTTAGAAAAAATGGGAAAATGGTGGCAGTAGTTAAAACCCTTAAGATAATATTAGAATGCAGTTATTACATCCTGCAAGATGCAACATGTATTTACAGTCTGGTACATGAATATTTTTCTGATCTAGAAAACTCTTCTGACTGTCAAAGAAAAGAAAAAGACTTGAAGTTTATATTATTGATTTATGTCTTCTTTAAGAGTCACTTTCCACAAGTAAGCAATTCCTTTATGTTATGGTGAAATTTTTTGGCAGTACTAGATGTATACATTGTATATTTTACTTACATATTCCTCAGTCATTTCAACTTGGAAACGTGAAGTTACAAATTTAGACTTCTAAATAAAAAGTCAAATAAAATATAGCAAAACCATATTAATATTTTCTTAATCTCCTTTAATTCCAGTGAAATCTCTGTCTAAGTAATTGTTTTATAAATATAACATTCTTAGTAGGTTTATAACAAAAACTCATATTACATTAGTTTCCCTCTATATAAATTCAATAGGTATGGAGCTGACCACTTATAATATTTTACACTTAAACGTATTGGGTATTTATCTTAGTATTGCCTAAGGAATACAATACCTAGCACAGCTGGCAGTCTTATCCTAGTAAGAAGTTTTACTATCAGATTTACTGTGTTTATTTATTGATTTGTTGTATACTTCTTAACAAAGCTGGTTGCCTTAGCAACACTAGGTGGCCTGATGCAGATGTTGCATTATGCATTTTTTTATACATTTACATCTTTTGTTTGAGAAGACAAGCTTTCTGTTTTTGTTTAAATAAAATGAAAAAAGATGAGTAATGATGAACAGCTAAATTATTGTCCTACCTGATGTATAACATGCAGGGCTCTTGATGTCACTACAAACACGTGACAGATGAATAGAGCCTAACATAAGTTCTTTGCAAAATTTTTTGTGTATAGGAGTCCACTAGTCCCAGGTGTGTCTTGCTTTATTATTTCTGTAAATAGTTCATACATCTACACTGACAAAGGGATGGCATTTGTTTTGTACTTAAAATAGTAAGAAATTAAATAAATGCTAGAATGTGTCGTGGTTTGACCACTGTTCACTCTGTGTTGGCTTGTTTAATAGATGACATATTCTGTCTAATGTCACATTACACTTCTAACACAAATCTTTTCAGGGCACTGGCATAATTTAGTTAAATGATGTTTAAATCTTTCAAGCTTCTTACATTTTGATAGTTAAAAATTAAGTAAATGTTAACATATGGTGTCCTTGCTGTGGGGTTAGTGTTGTGAAGTCTTTTTTATCATATGCAATTTCTAATGCTTCCATGTTGTCTTTGCTAATTTAACTGTTATGTATTTAATCTTGGGGAATTTGTATATATGTTGTCAGATTTAGCATTATAATATAAAGGAGGGAAAAAGAGGGGGTGGTAAGATAAAGAAAAAGAATTAAATATTATTGTCAATGAAACTTTCTGTTGTGGATATGAATATAATTTACTATGGTTCATTCAGTGGGGGGCATATCGAGCTCTAGATTTGTTTGAGTAGGACATTGAGTTGGATATTGGTTCTATTTATAAACTTAGTTTGTACTACTTTATTGCATTTTGTGTGGTTACCCACCTGATCTTTGAATTTTCTTTATTCCTGCCTGATTGCTTATTGTTTTACAACTGAGAACATCAAATGCTTTGATTAATTGCCATGTTATATTGCAATAGTGTGTAATCTGAATCTTCAGCTTCCATCCTTCTGCATGATAAGCAACAGTGATCTGGATATCAGGGCTTTTCAAGATTCCCACAGTAAACTCCACATTTCTTGTGATAGGACATTTGTTGCAGGTGAGGGATTTGCACACTTTTAATGATTTTACTATATATCTACATATATGTGCAGCAACTGACTGATAGAATGAGAGATGGGGAGTTTTGTGTCCTTTATACCCTGCCCTTTGTGTTGGGTTTCGACAGTATAATGTACATACGTTGAGATATTAAAGAAAACTTTTGGCTGTATCTACACAGTGTTTTCAGAAACACTGAATTGCATATTATCCTTACTGACAGTTGCAGATATAGGTACTGTAAAGTAGTACTAGCTCTTATATTACTGTGTTATCAAAATGTAGTGTTGATCTGTGCCAAGCTTTTGGTACTAGCAGCTGTAGTTACTGAGTTGTTTGACTTTGAGTCAGTATTTGCTAATAATTTCATCTTATCATTTGATATATTTTTAGTGATGCCTTTCTGCATGACTCTGTTTTTGCTCTTTAGTATTTATTTAATGCAGTACAGTGGATATAAAAAGTGTACACACTCCTGTCAAAATGCCAGTTTTTTTGTGATATAAAAAAAATGAGACCACAATAAATCATTTCAAAACTTTTCCCACCTTTAAGTGGCCTACTACCTGTACAATTCAATTGAAAATCAAACAAATCTGTTAGGGGAAAAAACATAAAAAATAAAAAATGTACAATATGCTGTTTGCATAAGTGTGCACACCTTTAAACTAATACTTTGCTGAAGCACTTTTGATTTAATCACAGCATTCAGTCTTCTTGGGTAGGAGTCTGTCATCATGACACATATTGACTTGGCAATATTTGCCCACTCTTCCTTGGAAAAGTACTCCAAATCTATCAGATTGAGAGGGCATCTCTTGTGCACAACCCTCTTCAGGTCACCCCACAGATTTTCTATTGGATTTAGGACTGAGCTCGGACTGGGCCATTCCAAAACTTTAATTTTCTTCTGATGAAGCCATTCTTTTGTTGATTTGGATGTATGATTGCGGTCATTTTCATGTTGAAAGGTGAAATGTCTCTTCATCTTTAGCTTTCTAGCAGATGCCTGAAGGTTTTGGGCCAAAAGTGACTGGTATTTGGAACTGTTCATAATTTCCTCCATCTTGACTAAAGCCCCATTTCCAGATGAAGAAAAGCAACCCTAAAGCATGATACTGCTACCACCATGCTTCACCGTGGGGGTGGTGTTCTTTTGGTGATTGAAAGTGTCATTTTTGTGCCAAACATACCTTTTGGAATTGTGGTCAAAAAGTTCAATCTTGGTCTCATCAGACCATAGGTTTGTAGGTGTGTACTAGGCTAATGGCCCTGGAGCCTTTACAAGCCTAGCCCATAGGATTAACCTAGCATTGTGCCACTTGACCTTAGTTCCTAGTGCCTCTGTCGAGTAGAGCCACCGGACTGATCCCTGGGGTGAATTTTCTATTTCCCATCCACTCATCAAGATTACTCTTGAAGAGGTCCAGTGAGGTGCTCTGTTTGACATGTATGGGAAGTCTATTCCATAGCATGGGCAGTCTCTGGATTCTGAACCTGTCCTTCCAGCATTTTCTGTTGATTGTGGTAATGAGGTTGAGGTCTCTGGAGTGTGTGGTACAGAGGGATTGAGATTTCTTTAGATGTAGCATTTCTAACAGAGCTGGGTCAGACATGGCTTTCTAAGTCAAGCAGAGATCGCCTCTAAGTAAGCGATATGAGACAGAGAATAGTTGGAGTTTTTTGAGTCTGTCCATATAGCACAAGTGTTTAAGGCCTAGGATCCTCTTTCTGAGGTACTTTTGTGGCCTCTCCAGTTGTTGCAGGTGTCTAGTGAGGTACATGCCAAATGGGGCATTGCACTCAATGACTGGCCTAATGAGAGAAGAGTAGAGGGAAACAATGACCTCTTTCTTCCTGCATGCAAAACCTTTAGTAACGAGATATGCCACATAGAAGGACTTTCTGACCACAGTGGCAATGTGGTGGTCAAAAGAGAGGTTGCTGTCAACCTGTGTTCCCAGATCACTTATAATGCCTTATGTGTTCATTGGACTACCATCGATGTGGTAATTCAAGAGAACTGAGTTTTTCACAAGGGGGATGACTACACATTTTTTGGCATTGAGCTTAAGGCCATGGTTCTGACATAAGTCGTTGGCCTCAGTGATGCCTTTCTGTAGGATGTCAACATCACTTGGGGAGTTAATAATAGCTCCCGACTTGCAATTGTCTGTGAACTTTGCCAGCCAGTGTCCCTTTGTGTTGGCTTGGACTTCAGATAAGTAGATACCAAACATGAGAGGACCCAGGACCAAATCCTGTGGGACTCCACTCGTGACTGGTTGGCAGTCTGGCATGGAGTCAGCTACTTTCACACTGTGGGTTCTATCTGTGAGCCAGTTTGCAACCCACCTAGTGATATAGGGGTTGATGGCTAGCTTACTGAGTTTTTCTATGATTCCTGAGTGGGGAATGGTATCAAAGACCTTTGCCAGATCAAGGTAGGCTGTATGAACCACCTTGCTTTCATCCACAGCTCTGGTGACTGACTCAAAGAAGTCGACCAAATTGAGCAGGCATGATCTACCCTTCACAAAATGAAACTGTGTAGGATCCAGAGTTTGGCGATTCCCTACATCCTTGTTTATTAGGTCCATGATGATGGGTTCCATAGCTTTGCATATTAAACTCATCAGGCTAATGTGGCAGTAGTTCCCAGGGTCTGTAGTCATTCCTCCTTTGCAGAGAGGGATGACTGTAGCAGTGCACCATTTGGTAGGGACAAAGCCTGAGGTGAGGCTGTGATTGAACAGGGTGCATAGGTAAGGTGCCAGCTCACTCTGTAGCTCATGTAGAACACACCTAGGGATATTGTCAGGTTCCATAGAAGCTGTATTCTTGGCCTTGGACAGTGCTGTTTTAACCTGTGCAGCAGTAATACTGGGTGCCTGGCAGGCTACTGGTATTGTGATTGGTCATTTGGTAGGGAGAGGGGTAAAGTTGGCACTGAATCTGTTGGCCAGTATATTTGAAAATCTGTTGGCTCAGTATAGGATGTACCATTGTGTAGTAGCTCAGAGCAAATCTGGGTATTGCCATGGAGATTCTTTATGTAACTATAGAAGGCCTTGTGGTTGTCTTTACTATCTGCTGCAATTCTGTTTTCATAGCTAGCTTTAGAGGATTTGATGAAGGATCTCGACTTTTTGTTGAGGCTGATAAGTGAGTTTTTCCAGTTTTGGGACTTCACTTTATTCTGCATCAGTTTCCTCCTCCTGTTGTAGAGTTTGTTTATGGCAGGGGACCACCATATTGGCTTCCTTTTTTTGGAGGAGAGCATCTTGGTTCTATTGGGTATGGCGAGATCCATGCATTTGTGTATGTGTTCATATCGTGCATTGGTGTATAATTCAGTGGTCATGCAACTATTTTTCATTTGCATGGGTGTCGTGAAGTTAGCTACCAATGATTTTAGGAGCCCAGAGTTAGCTTTGGAGAAGTTGGGGGGTTGGGAAAGATGTGGATTTCCAAGGTTATTAGTTTGTAGTCTGATCTAACCAGGGAAGAGTTGAATATTGGTGTAGAGCAATGGTCGCCCATGTTAGTAATGGCCAGGTCAAGAATGTTGCTACCTCTAGTTGGGGTAAGAATGAGCTTGTCCAGGGCATTGGAATTAATGAATTCCAGGAAATGTTGGCAAGTGTATTGGTACATGAGTAGTTTTCCCAGTTAATGGAGGGTTAGTTGAAGTCGCCCAGTAAGAGAGTGTTATGTTGGACCCTAATATTCTCCAGGGTGCTTAGGAATGTGGAGTTTGAGTCTAGGGACATTGCTGGTGACCTATAGCAGGCTACGACCTGAATCGCTGTCTTACCCTAAGTTAGCTGCACCTAAAGTATCTCAGATTTGTTATGTTGGGCTACCAGTCTGGAGATGTGCACATCCTTTATGAATATGGAAATACCACCGCATTTGGAGCTTCGGTCCAAATTCTGGGGCTGAAAGGTGTGGAATGAGTTATAGCCTAGTAGTGCAGGGGTGCTTTCTGTTGGCTTGAACCAGGTCTCTATTACAGCACAAATGTCGATGTTCTCCATTTTAAGGAGTGCTTCAAGCGAGTGCATTTTGAGATTTAGACTTCTAGCATTGAGCAGCATGACCCTCAGATTGCATTTGTTTGTAGCTGTTAGGGTGGTAATTTGGTCTTTGGAACACCACCTAAAACAGGCACTATAGGGTTGACAAGAGCCTTGGCAAGTATCCAGAAGCCCAGGTGTGACAGATGCAGACCACCTCTAACAAAGTATCGAGGTCTGTCAGTCATGTCATCCCAGGCAGACAAATACTGGATCCCCTTAGACTGACACCAGAAACTTAGCTAATTGTGGAAATCAACCATTTTCTCCTTGTACTGTAGTATTATTCTGGGTGATGGTGGGATGCTGCTCAGGGCTAGGGTCATACCGGCTTGACTGACACACTGACATAACACATTTTCCCACATGTTCTTGGGAGACTTGATGTATTGTTTTGCAAATTTTAGCTGGGCCTGAATATTTTTCTGTGTTAGAAAAGGCTTCCATCTTGCAACCCTACCCCATAGCCCAAACATATGGAGAATACAGGAGATTGTTGTCACATGTAGTACACATCCAGTACTTGCAAGAAACTCCTGCAGCTCCTTCAGTGTTGCTGTAGGTCTCTTGGCAGCTTCCCTGACCAGTTTTCATCTTGTTTTTTTATCAATTTTGGAGGGATGTCCAGTTTTTTGCAACATCACTGTTGTCCCATATTTTCTCCCCTTTTTGAGGACTGTCTTCATTGTGTTCCATGGTATATCCAATGCTGTGGAAAGTTTTTGTACCCTTCTCCTGAGTGATAACTTTCAACAGTGAGATCCCTTTGATGCTTTGTAAGCTCTCTGTGAACCATTGATTTTGCTGTAGCAGACAACTGAGTAAATGTCAAGAAAATCCTACTAGGACAGCTGAACTTTATTTGGGGTTAATCAGAGTCTCTCTAATTGATGGCAGGTGTGTACCCAAGAAGACTGAATGCTTTAATTAAATCACAAGGTGCTTCAACAAAGTATTAGTTTAAGGGTGTGTACACTTATGCAACCCTGTTATTGTACGTTTTTAATTTATTATATTTTTTCCCCCTAACAGATTTGTTTGTTTGCTGTTCAATTAAATTGTGCAGGTTATAGTTCACATTAAAGGTGGGAAATTTTTTTTAATTATTTATTATGGTCTCATTTGTTTATATCACAAAAACCTTGCATTTTAACAGGAGTGTGTACACTTTTTATATCCACTGTACATACAAAGGCAGAGGCCAGACATACTTTTTTCAGTCTGGCAAGTGACATTTAACTTTATAGTCTGTCTAGGTCTGAATAAGACCATTCATATAAAGTGTTTCCTAAAAGATAAATCTGATTTGTATTAATGAATTCTCACAGCAAGATGTGGCAAAATCCTGCCTTTGATTTTTATTTTTATTTATTTTTCATTTGGGTTAGTCCCATTAGGCTAGTCGACTCTTTTTTAGGGGAGACCTGAGGTGGTATTTATACTACTAGGGAAAATGTTGCCAGGGCAACAGGGAACTTCCCCTGCTTGTAATTGTTGTAGGTGGGAACCATTTTGGATGAGTGTTTCCTATTTCCTTTCCATGTGCAGACGCAGCCTGGAGAAACAGGAAGGCATATAGAGAAAAAAGGAAATGATGGAGTAGTGAAAGAAATGAAGGAAAAAAACAAATACAAGACCAGAAAATGTGTGCAGGATTTGAATGAAATGTTTCAAAGAAACATGTTTAATGGAGATGAGTCAGCAAATGATGGATGTATAATTACAGCCAGGGAGGGCTGCAGGATGACTTACTTAAGGAAATGGTGGTGCAGACTGAGCCAGAAAATGAAGGAGATCTTTCTTAGGGGGCATATTATGGAGAAAATACAAAAGGAGGATGAAGAGGCAATTCTAAATTATAGTGGTGAGATGTTAAGGAAAACATATGCAGAGAAAGTAAAGAAATGAAAAGTGGAGTAGCAGAAAACAAGTCAGAAGTAAATGAAAACCTGAATATGTGGTAAGGATTCAATGTAAAGAAGATAAAGAAATGGACAGGTATGAAATGTGGGAAAATGTAATAGCTCCTTTGGGTGTAAAAGCACATGAGGCAAAAGCATTTATTCTTATTAATAAAGATACATTTTTGTGGCATTATATTTGAGACTGTTCTTTTCAATGGAAATGTTTCATGGAGAAGATGAAAAAAAAAAAGACCATCACCCTGGAATCTTTGCATGGTAAAAGAATGTAATAAAGGAAAAAAGAAGATTCATGTACAATTTCAAACAGAGATAAAAAAGAGAATTTAAAAGGACATTGAAAGTTTTATGTAAAGAAGTAGTCGACATTACAAAAGTTTATGACAGATGAATTTAAGAAGGACATTTGGTAAGTAACTGTGACATAAGAAAATGATATTTGTGGGGGAAATGGGACAAAAATGGAAATAACAGTAAATAAAAAGAAAGGGAAAAAATGAAGAAACAGAAGAAAAAATAAATGAGAAAAAATAAAGAGAACATAAAAGAATAGTGAATCAAATAGTGAAAAAACATTAACCATAAAAAATGGGGAAAATAATTAAATGGATGAAAAAAAAATATGCAGCTAAAATACTGGGGCTTGGTATGTTAAGGTATTAAGGTCACAGACACAACACACACAGGTACAGTCTTGTTTTTCTCACCTTGAAAAAGGAAATTGATTAATGTATAATTAGCTATGAGTTTATAAAACCTGCAGATTATAAAACCGTGAAAATTAAAAGAATAGTATTAAGACTATACTAAGAAGAATAGGAATTTTGTAGTGGTGTAACACATGATATTGATATAATTATATTAGAAGACACAAGATTTTTAACAAATGAAAGATTGCAGAGAAACTATGGGGAGGAAAGATAATCTTTATTTGAGAATTGAGAGATATTCCATAACAGCTGTGTTCAAATATCATTTCATCTGATTTTAGATGTAAATATGAATATTGTAATAACAGGAGACTTTAATTGTGATTTAAGAGGCAAGCTAGGCAAGCAAAATGAGTTATAAGATGTGGTATGTATGGAACTGAAACAGATTATTTTATGTTAGGATAGTCTGATCATCTTGCAATATGGCTAGAGATAAAGCAAAGGATATATAAAACAGGCACATGAATGAAAAGGACAAATGAGAAAGCATGGGTGTTATAAAATTGGTCTAAATGGTAGATGATATTAAATAATATATAATGCACTGGAAGATTTAGAATATATTGATAGAATGCACTTTAACAAAGAAAAATAATTATATCAAAGAAATCAAGAACAAATACAAGAGTTGTTATATAAACACGGTGGTATTGTAATGAAAGAAATAAAAAGAACTCAGGAAAAGATTGTGAAAAGTGTAGTAGAATATATGCAGTAAATGTTTAAAAAATAAAATAATGTAGTAGAAAAACATAGAAAGTTAAAAAAAAAAGTAAACAGAAAAATGAATATAAAGAGTTGGCAAATGAGATTTCTTTTAATCAGTTAGATAAAGTATTAGGACAAGTAAAGATAGATTCATCTGAAGGCCCAGATGGAACAGGATATGAAGTGCATAAACATTTAAGGGATTGGCAAAAAAAATTATTAAAGATTTTGAATTAATGTTTTACATCATGGAGTAAGTAAATTCATATGGAAAAAGGAAGATAGAAGAGATTTAAAAAAACTGGAGACCAATAATATTGAATAATAATGAGTATACAATCATTATGGAAATAATAGAAAAGAGATTTGAAACTAAAATGGAAAATATGATGAAAGATAGCATAAACAGAATAAAGGAGAAGGATTGTCATGAATTATTAATGATAGAGAGAAATTGTGACTAGTATTATGAACAGAAAAGATGCGAAAAGTGGTGGTGAGACATTGTCCTGTTACCTTCTTTGAAGGAAAAGCTGAAAGACACAACAACATTATGAACAGAAAAGAAAAGGCAAAGATCATGGTAGGAGACCTTAATAAGGTTTTGACACAACTGGACATAAAATCTTATGGGTAATAATGAAAAAATATAATATAAGTGAGAAAGTTAAAAAAATTGTGTATGTCAGACTATAATAATAATAAAATAAAAATGCTTGTAAACAGCTGGTTAAGCCAAGAGGAACATTTGAAGATTGGTGTAAGACATGGATTTCCTGAGTTATAAACTCTCTGCATTAGTTATGAATGTGATAGTATGTGGAATAAATTGCAAAATTAAGGAGGTGTGATATATAACACCTGAAGGGTTAAGAAGTCCAGTTCTAGTAACATATGTAGATGACATTATAATAATTGCAAAAAACAGAATTTAGATAAAAGATATAATTTGAACTAATCTGTCATGAGATGATAGGGATGGCTTTAAATAAAGAAAAAAGTAAAGGTTTAGGTGATATAGTAAAGATTGGGGTATATATTTTACAGTGAATGGAATTTCTGTGTTAGATATACAATTTGGGAATAAAGATGTAAGTAGAATTAAATAGGAAAAACAGCAGAAGAAATACAGCAATTGTGTATTTTCTGAAAAAAGGCTTATTTGATGCATTTAATACTGATAGGGAAAGTAGCATACTTAGTGCATTTATGTTGCGACTATACTTGAAAAAAATTATTGCAGATATTTTTTTTTCATTTATATGGGGTTCTAGGTTAAACCCAGTAAAAAGAAGATTTTTATCTAAGTAAAGTAGGAAGTTTATGGTTAATTAACCCAGTGGTATATGCCAATTCATTAAATTTGTACAACATGTTAAAGTGGATAAATGAAAAAAGATGAGCGATTAGTAGTAAAACTGTAAAAATATAAGTATGATACATTTTGGGCTTATGGTTAAAAAAAATAAAAGACAGAAAGAGTGTATAAATAAATAAATAAAATGTTACCACAAAAACTTAGTTTTGCAGAAAATAAAAATTGATAATCTAGAAAAGATAAAGAAGTATGGTATAAGAATGCTATGATAAAACATCACTAATTAAACACATGGAAAACTAACAGATGAAAAAAAATAAAAAGCAAATTATGTAGTCAGAAAGTTGAATGTCAAGATTTTTTGTGGAGAGTGGCAATAGTTCCAGTAGAAAGAAATATATCATATAAAAAGAAAAGTGATTCAAGAAGAAGAAGAAACAATGGAACATGTTTTTGAAATGTAAAAGAGCAACAAAATTATGGGGAAAACTATGCAAATAACATTGATTTGAAATTATAAAAGATGTGGATAAAATAAACATGGATATGATTAAATATAGATATTATAAAAACAGAAGTAAAGAATATGTTAAAAATAGATAAGTTATTGTATTTTATATGGGTTACATGGAATGAAAGAATAAATGAAGTTATGTTTAATGGTAAATAGATTTTAGCAAGAATGTAAATAGAAATCAGATGGTAGTTATGGAAAAAAAGAGTGGAGGACTAATAGGGATGAAAATTTAGCATGATTGTAAAGGAAATTGTGAATATGTATAAACAGATTTGTATATTTATATATTTGTACACATGTAAATATTTATAAATAATTTGTGTAAATGTCTTGTAAATAAGAGTTATTTTTTATATAAATAAAGAACCTATCCTCTTTTCAATAGGTACCATCAGATCTTTTGCAGCCACCTGAGCTATCACCAACTCAAGCAGATGGGACCTTGGTTAAAAATCTCAGAAGGATAAACACAGTTATTCCAAATGCATATAGTAGGCTGATTGGAGAAAGTACTTTCTCCTAGATGTAAATATATTTGTGTGTGTTCATAGATTAGTACTAGGCTAACTGACCTTGTAGGCCATTTTAAGCCTAGCCAGTTACTCCTTGTGATAATCAAACCCTGCACCTTGTGTGTCTAAGTTAAACACCTTAACCATTATGCCAACCTCCCACCCATGTAAATGAATTATGGGCAAAATACTTGTAATCTTCTACCACTTTGCTTCTTTCCAGCAGCAGCTGTTCATGATGCCCCTAGTCAGAACTCAAAGTAATGTGATTAAATGGATGCATTTTTATGGTATTAAAATGCTCCTTTTATTACCAAGATATATACATCTGTAAAACTAGTTCTTTTCTTTGATTGTCTATCTGATTTTATTATGGACATTTTATTATAAATACAAACATCCTGTTTTAGGCATGAAGTGTTTATTGAATAAACATAGTGTCACTCCTATTAAGAGTATGTAAAGTTCAGAAGAATTTTGTAACTTGTCTGCTGATGATCAAAAACTTTTAATGAAAGCACTAATATAGGTTGTGTATTTTCATGTCTCCAGTTCTCAACTGCCCTTTTCCTTTTCATTTCAGTATGATATCATAAAACTATGGCATTTCCTCTTTTATTTTTGTTAATAAGTTTCCATTTGTTTACCCAGTACCCCACTGGTCACACAGTTTATTTCCAGGTGCAAACCAGGAGCAATATCTGGTTATCTGACTTGCTGAAGGTCACACAGTAGGCATATGGGCAGTGAGGGATTCAAACGCTGTACTACAGGAAATACAGGTCTCAGAATTAACAATAAGTATCAACTGCCAAGTTTATATTTGTAGAATAGAAAATAAGACAAAACAGGGATATCAGGCTCTTTTCCATCAAAACTGGAATAACTTATAACTTTACTTAGAAGAGTAGAGGTTCATGCCTTGACTGCACCAAAGATGGCCTAAGTCCATCTAATGTCTCATTCACTGGAGACGCTAGGAAGGGCGGGAAAGGAATGACTGGACAATGTCAGCTTATCCACCCAATGAGAGGTGATGGTACAGATATATGGGGCAATACTTAGCTGAGACTCCATGTAAAACAAACAAACAAAAATTGAGTTCATTTATGTAAGCAGTTAACTCCATTGCAGTTTATTGTTCTTACCTATGTCTTTTTATTATAGACAGACACCTGTGAGGGGATGAGGAGATAAACCAAATGGACGTTGGCTTGTTGGTTGTGGGGTGTGTGTAGTTTAGGCCCAAAAATATATTTAGAAATGTAAGATAGCCTTTCATTCCTTTTCTCAACCAATTGTATAGTCTATAAAAAAGTCTAACACTCTCATTTAATCACTCTATATTTTATTGCCATTGGGTCAGATTTCAAAGACATGATCTCAGTGTGTGACTTACCCTGGAATAAGGTGCATTTATAAAGCAGGTTACACCACAGTAAACCATATACATGGAGAGCAAGTCTTCTAGAATCACACCCATTGTATGCTAATTCTTTTTCCAGTCTGCTGTTCAGAAGGTCCTCCATAACATTAATTAATCAGTCTGGGTGAAGCTATTTGCAAATGCGTGCTGCACCGTGGTTTTGCGCAGGTAAACAATGAATTATGAAATTAAAGGTTTACAGCTTTACCAGTTTCTGCAGTAAGTGTTTGCTACATGACATAACTTAAGATTACTGTAAGATGTGTCATGTTAGTGTGCACCAATAAAATCTTTAGTGAATCACACCACATTATCTTCTACTAGACAGCCCTTTATCCCAAATACAATATTATTCATTTTGTGTCTGCTGTGTAACTCCACTAAATTTAAACAAATTTATTCTCACAACTGGAATCAATAGACATAATTTCACTTTTTCTTTGATACCATTCAAGCTGTTAATCCATGTTTCAGCATCATTAATTCTTATTTTATATTCCAAAATGACTTGCTTCATTTGTGTACAGTTCTACAGAACAATCCCTAGAGTAGAATTCATTTCAATTAGTTCTAACATAAAAGATTCAAATAATTGAGATCACTGGTTTTGATTAATGCAGTCTATTTATATGAAGTAAATTTCAAGGAAATACATGACTGAATTCAAGTTTTTGTTTCACTTCAGTAGTATGTCTGTCAAAAGACTAGCAAAATAAAAACAAATCACAGATGCAATACTGCATGAAGCAACCAGGCAATGTGTGTCTTCTAGATATCTACATATATGTTGGTGTGTGTGTGTGTGTGTGTGTGTGTGTGTGTGTGTGTGTGTGTGTGTGTGTGTGTGTATATATATATATATATATATATATATATATATATATATATATATATATATATATATATATAATATCTTCTAGTATACCATGCAGAGGTACCACTGACATGTTTTTTTTTTTCATTTTGCATGTCCTGTTTATATCTCTGTGGTTGTTATCAATGTCTCCAGTTCTTAGTATATTCAGAACATGTGCAGGTTAAATGAATTTTCAACTATGAAATTTTCCATAGGTGTCTATATCCGAATGTTAGATGTAGAGAGTGCCCATATTTCTTCTCATAGACAAATATATCATCCAAAATTGTATTTATGTTTCAATTTATTTCCTATTTTATTCACTAGAGGGTTATTTATTTATTTAACTTTTGTTTGCTGTGTAATTGGGTAAGTTCAGTGACCTTTTACATACCCTGGGCTAAAGACTTAGCTTTTACGGAATGATTCAAATATAAAAAGACTGATTCAGATATAAAAAGACACATGGTACATTTAACAAATCTTCAAGCATGCATAAAACTCTATATAATGTTTCAAATAATCTATTAAAGTGAAGGAAAAATTTGAAGAAGGAGTAAAATTTAATAAAGGGAATATCAAAACCACCCATCCATCCTTACTTGTGTGATAACTCTACCTCTAACCCTATATTTTACCTTACAAAAAAAACCTTTTTCGTACAATATCTCCATTCAGTGAAATTTTGAACCTGATTTAGAAAGACTTGCTTTCAGTGTAAGTGACCTACTTTGTTGTAATATTAGTAATGGGGGCAGATTACAAAATACCTACTGTCAGTTTAAGTTTTTGCTTACGCTGAGTGCAAGTCTTTTGGAATCAGACCCACAGTCTGATGTTAATATTAGATTTGGGAGGCAGTTTATTTTTCTTAAGTTATCTTGTTGTAAAAAGATGGCATCTGTTCAGTTTTTGTGGCAGTTTCAACCTTTTTACATGAAGATGTAGTTTTGTCCCAAGACAACTTTCAATAATCACAACAAAATTACATTGCGACCATTTATTAATAAAATTCCAGCAATACATCACAATACATAATAGCAAGTTATAGATCATATTAAAGATTAATCCAGCAAACAAAATAACTGTTGCTGCTTACCTTCAAAATCAAATATAAGCATTTAGTCAGAACTGCTCACTCAGAACACAGCACCATCCTCTGAAGCAGTTTGCCATCACTTGCTTCTGAATGTCCGCTTGCCATGAGAAAAAGGGGAGAAACACAAGAAAGGTTCAATTGAACCCCTCTTACAACACCTGAATCATGGCACTAACCTAGTAGAACCTCTCCCTAAGACAAAGAGAGATGGAGGGATGAGGGAATGCTTCAAACCTGGCCAAAAGAGGTTGACTTTGCCCACTCCCAGAATATAAACCTCATCCCCCCCTTCCCTTACTTCCCTCCCTAAACCTACATTACTTCCTAAAACTCCACCCCAACACTGTCTCTAAACAATAAAATAAAAAGGAACAAAGTGGCTGTAAATCCTAAAAACTCTAAGAAATAATAAAAAAAATGAGCCACAAAGGCAATGCTGCTTTCCAGAAACAGTTTAATAAACACTCAACCGACTAAGTCCTTTCACCATTTAACACCAATAGTGTCTTCAGAATCTGAAGAAACCGTTGGTGTTACATGGCAAAAGCTCTTAGTCGGTTGAGTGTTTATTAAACTGTTTCTAGAATGAACACCGCCTTGGTGGCTTGTTTTTTTTATTTTACTTTCTCTAAGCAATTAATGCTTTCTTCAGCTGCTTAGTCTAAATGTCCTTGACTCCACTCAAGCAAAATCTGACTCTATCCCAGTCTTAAAATAGTGCGCTGAAAGTATACCCCCATTAATGCCTTGACTTTACAAAGTAGCTCTTTTCATACATATAAACTGTGATGCAACTACCACTTTGCCATTAAATAAATGAAAAAACAAGACCACCATCCTACCACCACATAACTTCAACAATTCCCCTAAGCCAGGCCAGTGAACATCAGATGCTCAAAAGTGCATTGCAAAACAACCTACTGACACTTTCCAATCTGGCCCATCTTCAGTCACCACACCCAATTACTACAGAAGGATCAGTAATACAAATGTCATTCCAATGTAATGTCCAGGTACATTAACAACTCTGAAAGCCCCCATGTACATAACTACTGCCAGGGCTGTGAAATCATATAATCACCTTGATCAAGTGCCAACATAACCAGACCTTTCAAAAACCCCATAGCACCTGTTATTGAATGGAAAACGGCTATTACCATTTGAACCCTGCACTCTCTGATAACCTAGTCACCTCCCCTACCTTTGTCAAATCCTTGAGACCTGCTAATCTTGTGGCTGCACTCAATGATGCCATATATACTTTATTTGGTCTGCCTGTCTCACCCAAAAAACAACCATCAACCACATGTTACATTAACAAAACAACAAACAACTTCCTCAACTGGCAGCCACCTAACAAACCCCAAGAAAGCAGAAACCACTGAGTTGTAAGCCTTCAAACTAGACTCTAGCCATGATTTCTGGATCAACCACCCTGCCAGACCTATTTAAGTTCCCATATTGCGGGAGGCAGCACCACAGGATTTTGCCTTGCAAGTGGTACTAGGGCATAAAACCTGTAAATCTGAAGATGAGAAAGTCGGTCAGCTGCAATATTAATATGACCTGGGACATTACTGGCTGAAAAAATAAAATTAATTAATCAAAATTTGCGGCATTCATTTTTGCAAAACCAAAAGCACCAAAACTGATTTTGTTATCTTCCTGGCCAAAACATGCACTATGGCTTTGTTAGCAGACAGTAAAATAATCTTATTGCTTTGCAGAGTCTCTCTCCAAACCACTAATCCCACCCAAATCAGTATGAATTCACATCCCTCCTCTAAACTCAATTCTAAACTCTAAACTAAATTCTCGAGTCAAGGCACAGCAAACAATTCCCCATCAAAATATGCCCCATGCCATGATATCCTGCTGCATCTGTATACAGATTTAAGACCTCATCATTCACCTAGCACTCCTGCCAAAATGACACACCATTAAAACTGCCAATAACACTGCCCAGAGCAGTAAATCATCCTTCACTATCCCTGAACAACTAACTCAATGATGGTTACCCTTACTATGCCTCAACAGGTTTGCCACTGACCTACAGAAATCACTACCTAGACTTATTGTTCTGCACAAAGAATGCATCAGCCCGAGCAACTCTATCACTATTGTCAGGCTCTGGATTGCATTGCATAAGTGTAAATTCCTTAAGATTCCAAGAGCAGGATAAGTTATTTCTTAAACTTATTTCACTGAACTGCACTTCTGAAACACTTATAATTGTGCAATACAGTTTATTTACTACATTTCTGCACTGTTATAAAGCTTTTTTTTTATTGCTTCACTACATTTATGTACTGTTTTAACATTACTTAACTGTAAACTGCTTTTTCATACTGAGCGTTGTATTTTCAGTTTGTGAATGCTCTATCCGAGCTTTTCTGTGCATTTTTATCTTCGCTCCTTCATCTGTTTAAAACTTTCATTTAGTGGCTACAGCTAGGAACTGTAATTTTTCACACCCACCCTCCCTAGTGTTGTGTGTTCTTATACTTGGTGGCCTTGCAGTTGCCCGCTCATACTGTATATTTGATCTGTGACACTCCTCCCAGTCTAGTGTCATTAGTTCACTCAATCTAATAGAGAACATTTGTGAAGGCCAACCCACTCAGATTCTTAATGTTGAAATAACTTTTGTTCCAGCTTTCTCCATTTCCACTTTACTGAAAAAAACATTCTAAGCTTGCTTCCCCCCTTTCCTGTGGCAGGTCAGATACGGATTTGCTGTGTCCAGGACTGTTTGTGAGCTCCTAACCACCCCCACCCCCACACACTTAACTGGGGTTAAACTAATCCTGGCGCCATAAAGTCTGTTCTTCAAAATTTCCCTTGCAACTAGCCAGCTTTTTAGTTTTAGCACTCATGTTTTTTTTTTATCTCAGCACTTGTTCAGAACTCATTGTAAGCACTAAATAAGTTACAAATTACTACAACACTCAACTTTGCTCACTTGTCTAGAGGAAAACAGTTTTTAGTACTTAATAAATAAGCACATATTCAGGCATGTCTGAAGGGCAGCAACCGGTGCTTTCTCCTGTCTACTTGATGAATCTGGGCATCTTGGGACAATGCAGCAATTGCCTCATGTACACAGACAACCCTCTCCTCCTACCACCCAACACTACAACCTATGAGAGATGCACTTATATAGCCAAACTGGAAGCAAAGCTTTCTTCACCAAAGACTGGCCTAGACAGTCAAGAGGAGAAGATAAACACTTGCACCGCACCACACTCATTACATAGTCCCTCAAAACCTACACCACCAAAACACACACCTACATTCGCGGAGGCTCTCAGTACAAATCTGCCCAAACAACAGAGACCTCAAAAGCAGAAATGCAAGCTACCTCCACCCTCCCAACACGACCCAAATAACACATAGCCCACATACTCAGTGTGCCACTCAACTACAGCCCATAAGGCATAACGTACCCAACACTCTAGTCATAGGTGACTCTATAGTCAGGCACACTGATGTTCCACTCACCAGGCTAAACAAGAAAAAAGTTACTGCTGGCTGCCTGTCAGGTGCCAGGATCCACCACATAATGCACACACTCAGGTCACTCCACAACTAGTACAAATATGACTCATTGTCGTTGTCCATGTTGGTGTGAATGACCTGAGACGTACCTCCCTGGACTACATGAAAAGAGACATGGATCCGATCTTGTAGCCCAGGCCGGTATGACCCTAGCCCTGAGTAGCATCCTGCCATCACCCAGAATGACACCACAGTACAAGGACAAAATGATTGACTTTAACAATTGGCTAAGCTTTTGGTGTCATTCTAAGGGAATCCAGTATCTGTCTGCCTGGGATGACATGACCGACAGACCACACTGCTTTGCCAGAGATGGCCTGCACCTGTTACCTTTGGGATTCTGGATACTGGCAAAGGATCTTTCCACCCCTATAGTGCCTTTTTTAGGCAAGGTTCAAATTACCAATTTACCATCATAACAGGTACAAGCAAGCAAAATCTGTGGGTAATGCTACTCAATGCTAGAAGTATAAACCTCAAAATGCACTCACTCGAGGCACTCTTTAAAATGGAGAACATTGACATCTGTGCAGTGACAGAGACCTGGTTCAAAGCTCCAGAGAGCACCCCTGCATTACCAGACTATAATTCATACCTCACCTTTTGGCCACCAAACCTGGACTGAAACACTAAAGGTGGAGGCGTATCCATATTCATTAAGGATATCCACACCTCCAAGCTAGTTGCTCAGCATAATGCATCCGAGATTATCCAAGTTCAACTAACTCTGGGCAAAACCGCTATCCAGATTGTAGCTTGCTACAGGCCCCCCACCATGCCCCAGGATTCCCACTCCTCTTTTCTTGATACACTGGAAAATATTAAGGTACAACCCAACACTCTAATAATGGGTGATTTCAAATACCCTACCATTAACTGGGAAAACTAATCATGTACCAACTCTTTTGCTCAACATTTTCTGGACATCATCAATTCCAACGCCTTGGATCAACTTATCCACACCACCACCAGGGGCAGCAATATCCTAGACCTGGTCATCACCAACATGGGTGACCGGTGTTCCACACCAGAGGTCAGCTCCTCATTGGTCAGATCCATCCACAAGCTAATCACCCTAGACATCCACATCCCGCTCCCACCCCCATTAGGGAAACAACCATAAAAAAATTCTCCAAAGCCAACTTCATGCTTCTTAAGACAGAAGTAGCAAACTTCACGACAGACATGCAGATGGACAATAGAGGTATGACTGCTGAATCCTACACAAATGCACTTTATAAATACTTACAAGAGTGCATGGATCGTGCTATCCATAACAGAATCAAGATGCTATCCTCCAAAAAAAGAAAGCCAATCTGGTGGTCTTCTGCCATAAACAATCTCTACAACAGAAGAAAGAAACTGTTGCAAAAAAAGTAAAATCCCACAATTAGAGGAACTCCCTGGTCAGCCTCAGTAAGAAGCTGAGATCCCTCATAAAATCCTCTAAAGCTAGTTATGAAAACAAAATTGCCACTGATTCTAAAGACAACCACAAAGCATTCTATAGCTATGTCAAAACTCTCAATGGCAACACTTAGATCTGCTCTGAGTTACAGCACAATGACACTAAAAATACAGAACCGACTGATATTGCCAACATCCTGGCAGATAGGTTCAGTGCTAACTCTACCCCCCTCTCACCCCCTAAAGGGCCCATCTTTATACCGGAAGAATGCAAAGTTCCTGTAATCACAGCTGCACAGGTAAAAACCTCACTCTCCAAAGCCAAGAACACAGCATCCATGGTACCTGACAGCATCCTAGGCTGCCTTCTACATGAACTACAGAGTGAACTGGCACCCCACCTACGTACCATGTTCAATCATAGCCTCACCTCAGGCTTTATGCCCATTGAATGGTGCACCGCAACAGTTATCCCACTCCACAAAGGGGGGGCCACAACAGACCCCGGGAACTACCGCGCCATTAGCATGACGTGCCTCATCTGCAAGACCATGGAACGTATTATCATGGAACTCATAAACAAAGACACTGGAGATCTCCAAACTCTGGACCCCACACAGTTTGGGTTTGTAAAAGGCAGATCATGTCTCCTAAACCTGATAGACTTCTTTGAAGTAGTTAACAAAGCCATAGATGAGGGTAAGGTGGTTCACACAGCCTATCTAGATCTCGCCAAGGAGTTCAACACCATCCCCCACTCTGGAATTATACATAAACTCACTAAACTAGGTATAAATCCCTATGTCACGAGATGGGTTGCCAACTGGCTTACTGACAGATCCCACACCGTGAAAGTAGCAGACTCCAAATCAGATTTCAGACCAGTGACAAGTGGAGTACGACAGGGTTCAGTCCCGGGTCCTCTCCTGTTTGGTATCTACTTCTCTGAAGTACAGGCTAACACAGAAGGTCTTTGGCTAACTAAATTTGCAGATGACTGCAAACTAGGAGCCATAATCGAAAATCCTAACGATGTGCACATCCTACAAAAGGGTTCACTGAGGCAGATGCCTAGTGTCAAAGAAATGGTCTCAAGCTCAATGCCAAAAAGTGCTTTGTCATCCCCATTGGTAAAAACTCTGTACCCATGAACTACCACTTAGGCGGTAGTCTACTTAACACTGAAAGTTTGATAAGAGACCTTGGGACACAGATGGGCAGTAGTCTCTCCTTTGATAATCACATCACCACAGTGGTCAGGAAATCCTTCTACATGGCACACCTCATCACAAAAGGTTTCTCATCCAGAAAAAAGAGGTAATTGTTCCCCTCTACTCATCACTCATTAGACCCATTATAGAGTACAACGCCCCTTTTGGTATGTTCCTCCCAAGACATCTACAACAACTGGAAAGACCGCAAAAATACCTCACAAAGAGGATTACTGGCCTCAAACAGATGCCTTACGAAGACCGTCTCAAAAAACTCCAGCTTTACTCCATCACATATCGCCTACTCAGAGGCAATCTCTGCCTAATATACAAAGCTATGTCAAACCCAGAGCTGTTGGACATGCTCCTCTTAAAGAAATCCCAATCCCTTTGAGCTACACGCTCTAGGGACCTAAACTTTGTCACCACAATAAACAGAACATGCTGGAGGGATAGAATCCTGTCCCAGAGACTTCCCATACTCTGGAACAGACTACCTATGTCAAACGGAGCTCCTCATTAACACTCGTCAAGAAAAATCTTGATGATTGGATGGGTAATAGGAAATTCACCCCAGGGATCACTTTTGTGGTTCTTCTTGACAGGGTCACAGGAAAATAATTTTCTTGGGTGGCGAAAGCCAGGGTACCTTTTTGGCTAGACTTGTGTAGACCCTAGGGCCAGTAGCCTTGTACCTACCTCTGAACCTATAATTCTCACCTTCATTCTACCCTGAAATCATGCAGAAGTCAAGGTAATGTGCATCAATGTTTGTGCATTTTGATGGTTGGGTGTATAGTTATAAATATATGCATGTATACACATGCAAACTATATATATATATATATATATATATATATATATATATATATATATATATATATGTGTGTGTGTGTGTGTGTGTGTGTGTGTGTGTATATATATATAAATAAATATATATATATATATATATATATATATATATGTGTGTGTGTGTGTGTGTGTGTGTGTGTGTGTGTGTGTGTGTGTGTGTGTGTGTGTGTGTATACTTTAAAATATTTAAACAACAGGATATCAACATCATTTTGACACAAAAGTATGGGGGGAATAAGTTGCATATGCTTTGAGATTTAAGTAAAGTTTTGCAAGGAGGCAACCCCTGCACCTACAAACTCCATGCTAATTATATATTTTAAATCTGTTATTGCACAGTACCAGGGAAGGGACAATATTTCCAAATCCTGGTGCTGTTGCAGTCTTGTTCAACTACATGCTTCTGGAGCATTTCTCCCCGGGCCTCCGCTGAAAACAGGATCTCTGGAACCTAGTTGGACTTTCCCGGTCAACAAATGTTAAATAAATAAATAATAAATAAACACACCTTTATTGAATCGTCACTTGTGACATGGGCAATTTTACATTTATACAAAAGCAAATCAAATTTTATGAACAAATTAATATTAATAAACATTATACCTGAAATATATTGCTATATATCAACTGTTTTGTTGACCAAATTTTGTTAGAATATGTATCGACTGTTCCTACAGTTGACATAAGTGATGCCAGACATGTAAGTATATGAGTATGCATATAAGCAGTTTTCACAACATTCGTGATGGATTGTAGGGCCAGCCCTTGGGGGGTGTATTTGTGGTTACCTTGCATTTATTGATGTTACATTTTAAGAGGGGAACAGTATGCAGTTTTGTTTGATATGAAATAGATGTCTACTCCAGAAGAAGGGAATTCATTTGGGATGGTATTTATCCTGCAATAGTGTTTGTTTATGTCGCAGTAGAGTTGAGGTTTGTACAGCAGGAGCTTATGGTTTTGCCTATTTTGTTAATGCATAGAAGGACAGGATCATTTGTATCGTTATTATATGCTAGGTAGGGGAAACCCTGCAAGTGTTGCAAAATAGAGACAGATTCCTAAGAAATTCTGTTCAAAACATACAAGTCAGGCCCTTGATTTTCTTACCGAGGACGCATTCTGGTCTTTCATGCTGAGATATGTATTTGAGCAGGCACATATGCAGATAGTGTTATATTCCATTATAGGCTTAATAGGGAAGAATAAAGAGGGATGATAGCACCCTTGGACCTAGACAACATACACTTTAGTAAGCTAGGATAGGTAGAAAGATTTTTCTCACAACTCTAGAAACGTGGTCTAAGAAAGCTCATTGTCTGCAGAAATTTCAAGGTCTGTTATAATTGGAGATTTTGTTTTCCAAAGGGCACATTAGTGCAGATTTTAACATTTAACCTTGCCTTATGGTTGTCTTTTGGCTTTTCCTGGTTAGGGGTTGCCACAGCGGCACTCTGGTCCCCTAATGATTGGCAGTAGATTTTCACGAATGCCGAGGTGCCAGCTCGACGTCCAACCTTCAACGAAGGCACTCCCATTTTTGCATGTCTTTCGAATGCCCATCCAACCACGGGGAGGACATGCAGACTCCACACTCCAGCCAAGAATCGAATGGGAGAACCTCTTGCTGTGAGGCAACCACGCTACCGCTGCACCACCACAGATCTCTATCATTGCCTCATGGTACTAGCTCCATTTGTCTGTATGTGTTAGACTATTGTAGGATCCAGAAGTCTCCTGATGATAGTTCCAAGTTTACATACTTCTGCTGCCATAGATAGCCAGAAATTAATAATTTCATCTGGGGACCTGAGAGGAATAAATTGCAAATAGAAATGGACCCCGTGTTAACAAGCATTTTGCTTGTGTGTGTGCACAGTTCTACTGTGACAGATATCCAGTGAGCCAGTTCACTAAACAGTGGATTACATATGGATTAACTCTTAGTTTCATTAGATGGTCTATGAAGCTTAAATAATGTGAGAGGATATCAAAGACCTTTACCAGACCAAAGTACATTGCATATATCGATCCTAGTCCATGGACTCAGTGATTTTTCAAAAAGTTTATTAGATTAAGCAGATAGGATTTTCCTTTCACACAGTAAGCTTGGATCAAAAGATTGTAATTTGCCAATCTGTCAGTTAATGAGATCCATAGTAATGCATTCCTTTCTCTTGTAAACAAGGGGTTTATACATCTATAACTGGATTGATACTAATATAGACACCTTAGAACTAAGGTCAGTGGTGGAACCACACTTTTTAGAGGGGAGCAACAACCATCCATGATAACACTACGTGTAAGGCCAAAGTTGAAAAGATTTAGGAGTGGATCTATGAAACATTGTCTCATACTGACATGGAAGCACTCCACATGTTCTGAGTGGTCAGATACATTTTTGCATTTCAGAATTGGTCAAAAGTGAGTTTAGGGAATGAATTCAAGATATCATGCAGAGGTAGAATAGGGAGGGAGAAACGTTTTAGCTAAATTTATCTTCTAATACAGTGCTTCAGGAAATGAGTAGGTGATAATGTTATTGATCTATTCAGTACATTGCTGAATATTGTTCCTAAGGTCCCTAACATAGCTATGGAAGGACTTGTACTTCTCTTGTCTAGTGGCAGTGATTCATAATTAAAACTTAGCTTTCGTAGAAGTTATTTTATTTCTAAGTTGCTTAACTTACTGAGTTCAGTTTTGGAACAAGGGTTTTGAGTTGTTAGCAAGGGTAAGGATTTTTTTCTTTTGTTACATATTCTGTTGATACCAATATTTTACCATAAGGTTTTGTTCATAAATTTGCCATTGCATTTGTTGTGGATTGTAACAAAAGCCTTGATGCAAGAATGAGTGTAGTATACAAACTATTTGCATATGTAGCACTGTTGGTTGTTGGATCCACAAGTTGAGGGAGTGAGTTTGAACTATCTTAGCTCATCAGCCAGTTTCAACAAGTTTGCCTTATGGAAGTACCTAAGGCTAGCAGGGACAGATAACTTATTGGGTTGAGTCCTAAATGTGAAGGTTTATAGTAGTGGTCAGATTTGACTACTGACAGAGTATCTCTAGTTTAAAACATGTGTTAGTGATGGTTAAGTCCTCTCCTGATAAGGAGGAACATTGTTTGATCCAGTGAAATAACACTGAAGAAAATCAGGTAGCCCTGAGTATAGGTTCATAGGTTGGTACTAGGCTATGAGCCCTAGGGCCTATACAAGCCTAGCCATAACAGTTCCCTGGCTATTTCTTCCCACACCATTTACTTCCCTGGACCCCTGTCTAGCAGGATGACTGACGTGATCCCCGGGGTGAATTTCCTTTCTCCCATCCAATCGTTGTCAAGGTTCCTTTTGAAGAGGACCAAAGAGGCACTCTGCTTGACATGTATGGACAATCTATTCCAGAGTCTGGGGAGTCTCTGGGTCAGGAACCTATCCCTCCAGCATGTTTTGTTTATTGTGATGACAAGGTTTAGATCCCTGGAGTGTGTGGCTCTGAGGGATTGGGATTTCTTTAAGTGTAGCATGTCCAACAGCTCTGGGTTTGACATGGCCTTGTATGTTAAGCAAAGATCGCCTCTGAGTAGCCGATATGCGACAGAGTATAGCTGGAGTTTTTTAAGGTGGTCAGCGTAGGCCATCTGCTTTAGGCCTGTGATTCTTTTAGTGAGGTATTTCTGTGGCCTTTCCAGTTGTTGCAGATGTCTTGAGAGGTACATACTAAACGGGGCATTGTATTCTATAATGGGTCTAATGAGGGATGAGTACAGTGGGACAATGACCTCCTTTTTTCTGGATGAAAAGCCCTTAGTGATGAGGTGTGCCACATGGAAGGATTTCCTGACTGTTGTGGCGATGTGGTTATCGAAGGTGAGACCACTGTCCACCTGTGTCCCTAAGTCTCTTATCAAACTTTCGGTGTTTAGTGTACTGCAACCTATACGGTAATTAACGGATACATGTTTTTTCCCAAAGGGGATAACTATACATTTCTTGGCATTGAGCTTGAGCCCATGGCTCTGGCACCAAGCATCTGTTTCTGTAAGGCCCTTTTGTAGAGTATTCATATAATTTGGGGATTCAATAATGGCTCCCAGTTTGCAGTCATCTGCAAACTTTGTTATCCAGAGTCCCTTAGTGTTGCCCTGTACTTCAGAGAAGTAGATGCCAAACAAGAGTGGTTCCAGGACTGAACCCTGAGGTACTCCACTTGTCACTTGTCTGGAGCTGGATTTGGAGTCGGCTACTTTTACAGTGTAGGTTCTATCAGTAAGCCAATTAGCAACCCATTGGGTGATGTAGGGATAAATGCCCAGCTTAGTAAGTTTAGCTATGATTCCAGAGTAGGGGATGGTGTCAAAGGCCTTGGCAAGGTTTAGATAGGCTGTGTGGACCACATTACCCTTGTCCATGGCTCTGGAGACTGATTTGAAGAAGTCAATCAAGTGCAGGAGACAAGATCGGCCCTTCACGAACCCAAACTGGGTGGGGTTCAGTGTTTGAAGGTTACCAATGTCTTTGATTATAAGTTCCATGATAATACGCTCCATGGCCTTGCAGATAAGGCTTGTCAGACTGATGGGACGGTGGTTTCCGGGATCCAAGGTGGATCCCCCCTTGTGGAGTGGGATAACTGTAGCTGTGCGCCACTCAGTGGGCACGAAACCTGAGGTGAGGCTATGATTAAACATGACACTTAGGTGAGGTGCCAGTTCATATTGTAGTTCATGTAGTACACAGCCTGGGATGTCATCTGGTCCCATGGATGCTGTATTCTTAGCTTTGGAGAGTGCGTTTTTTATCTGTGTGGCCGTTATTACCGGAATTTGGCAATCTTCCGGTATTGAGATGGGCCATTTAGGGGGTGAGAGGGGGGTGAAGTTGGCACTGAATCGATCTGCCAGGATATTGGCAATATCCTTGGGATCAGTATATTTAATGCCATTCTCTTTTAGCTCAGAGCAGATCTGAGCATTGCCATTTAGATTCTTAACATAGTTATAGAATGCCTTATTGTTGTCTTTGGAATCTTTGGCAATTTTATTTTCGTAATTTCTTCCAAATTATCAATGACTTAGTGAAGTTCCTCAGAATAATAGTGTTTCTTTCAATAGTAAGGGTCTCAAGCTTGATAAAATATTTCTCATGCACACCTGATATCATGGAAGGGGTTCTACAGTATACCAGAATTTGTTCTGCAATCCTATTGTCATTTACAAGAATGTGGCAACATTTTGTTTTGTTACCTTGTCATAAACGTTTAGATGCAATGGAATTTTGTAGGACGATAGGCACACTAGTACCTTTAATAGAGACTTCCACTGAAATGGTGGTAGGCCTTGAATCCTGTTAAGTCTATAAGCAGATCTGCTCAGTGCTAGAAGTTCATTAAGAAACTTCTTTCTGTGGAAATCAGCTTGCCACTTAATACACTGAGATCTGTGTCATACCTGAAATGTGTTTATTGCATTAATACCACACTTCGCCATTTTGTTTGGTTTGTTTTCTAGATGCAGTAGAGTGACATTACCTAAGGAAACCATGACGGGGGGGGAGTGGCAAATGCAGGCCATTCCACATTTTGAACCCCATTGAAATGATGCCAGAAACTGAGCCAATTAAAGGTAATTGCTTTCTTTTTTTGTTTATATTGAGGTGTAATTGTCAGCAAGGGTAAGGTGTTGCTTAAAATTAGTGCCATACCAGACTTGAATACATGTTCTGAGAGCTCCACCATCTCCTCCTTCATATAATCCAAGGATATGTATCTCAAGATATTCACACCCATATGGACAATGGCCATGTCATATGTGTGTGATATGGTACTTAAGACTAAAGTGGTATGGTAAGTCCTTTACCCCTGGTAATTGCCATATTGACAACACACCCCTAAGAGTTGACCCAGTAGTGAGGGACTTGAGGGACTCCCATTGACAATAATTTAGCCTTTGACCATCAAATGTCTACAGTTGTGAGGAAATCATTCTATCTTCTGCAACTTATAAACAAAGGTATGGCATATAGGTCCAGGGAAGTCATTGTTCCACTGCATATGACATTGATCAGACCTGTCATTGAGTACAGTGCCTTCTTTGGTATGTATCTAAGCAGGGATATCCAACAATTGGAACATCCACAGTTCCTCACAAAAAGAATGCAGGATGTAAGTAACATGTGCTGTGTAGACCTGCTAAAGGCTTTTTCCCTGCATTTTGTCTCCTACAGGCTGTTGAGGTGAGATGTATGCCTGGCATACAAGACATAGTCAGACCCCACCCACAAAACAAACCACAGCAAAATTACCCATTCTAAAGACTTAAGCCTTGCCTGTGATATAAATAGGACCTACAGGAGAAACAGGTATGTATCCGGATGACTATACATTTTCTGGAATGGGCTTCCCATCCATGTGAAGCAGAGCTCTTGCCTAAACCAATTCAAATGTAACTCAGAAAATTGGACTGGAAACGAAATTCATCCTTGATTTAGCACCTTTGTCTCTAATGGATGAAGACAGCCTGTAAGTGGTTCAGCTTCCAGGTCCCTGCTTGTAAACCTTTCATCTCCCAACTCCCTTGCTATACTTACCAAGGGAACTAGAACTTGTTAAGAGAGTTGGGCTGCGTGTCTAGGCTTACAATGGCCCTTGTAGTCACTGGTGTAGTAAACACCTATGCACATTGTGTTTCCATAAACCTAATAGGCAGCTTAATGGTCAGCATAATAAGTACTACATCTTAGTTTCTCTCAATGGAGACAACCTTGACTATGATGTGGCCATGTACAGTGGCTGGCATAGAAGAATTTAAGGGCTTAGGGGTCCTAGCTCGATGGACCCCCTTATTTGAGTGTCAGTGTACAGCTGGTAGAGTGCACTTGTGCTACTGAAGATTTTGAATGCCAGGTTTATGCCTTAGAGAAATCTAAGGCTTGGGGAGAGATTTCTTAACTATCTCAACAGAGGAAGGTTTAAAATTTAATGAATGGCGTGCTGGCAGTGTGATTGTGGGTACTCACATATATGTGGATGCTGACTGAAAGTATTGATAGGTTTGTGTCTAAGACTCTAAGTACTATACCTCCCATATGCAGATATGTAGAATATATCCGTGATGAGTGAATGGTTGTTGGTGAGCGTGAGCAGTATGTGTACTGCTTCAGAGTGCCTAAGGTTAATATGTTGGGAGTAAAAGGTCCAAGCACAAACTGTGGTCTCATGGCTCAGAAATAGGTGTACAGTGGGTAGACTGGTCAATAGTAAGCTAGCAAAATAATTGTTTCCCATCATAAGTACCTTATTTGATACAACTATGGTACCAGAGTATTTATAGATGTTAGGAATACTTAAAAGAGGTTATTCAAGTTTTACTTTGAATAATTAGAAAGAGGTAATACTTTTGTTAGAGAATTTCTGAACCGATTCTATGGACAAAGATATTACCTGCTAATGTTATACCTGGTAGAAGGATTTTCAGCAGATATTTAATAAAAGTGATTAATGTGGACATGAGGCACTACCCTGTGTTGCTTATTGAACTATATCATTGTTCTGTGTCCCATTCTAGCCCAAACTGCTTCCTATTTTACATTGGTCTGTCTGCCCTACATTTCATTTTCCTGTTGTTATACTCTCTTGTGGTGGATGTGCAATGCCTGTAGTTTAGTCAATGATTCTGAAGTTCATATGCATATTGGCATAAAGGCACCTATTAAGATATTTTGATGTGGGAGTAGGTTGTACCATGGTGTGCTGAGCAGCAAATGACAGCAGATACAAAATAACCATTTATGTGTAACTAGCAACATCAGATTGTACAAACAAGATATCCTGAATTATGGTGATCATGTCAGTATGTCTGTCATCTATATGTTTATTATATTTATTCATTTATATGCTGCCTGTATGAGGGGAATGAAGTTTCTCTATATTTTGCAAGTTTAAATTGGATGCAACTTCACCTAGGCAATACAAGACAAACTGAACAAAGCTGCAACTGGTAGAAGCATTAAAACAAAGAATTTTCAGCTGTATTTAAGACATCCCCCCAACACACATACACACACACTGATTTGAAGAGGCTGTACCTCTCACACATAGGCAAATTTATACCATATAACTTTTAATAGAATGTCCAAAACTATTAAATTAATCCTGTAAATTGGAAGCAAATATAATTCCAAAATTAAACTTTCTTAAATGCAATTTAAATTCAAAAACAAAAATCAGTCAAATATAACTGGTTATTAAGAAAACAAGAAAACCCATGTTTAAACTGAATAAAAAATCATCAGTAATACTCACATCACTATCGTTGTAAATATTGCACTCCTCATGGGGTCCAGGGAAGTAAATATTGTGGAAAGAAATATCCAGGGAATTGTTATGGCTAGGCTTGTATAGACCTAGGGCTGATAGCCTAGTACCAACCTATGAAAATAAAGTCCTTTGACATAAGTGGACAATCAACAAACAAAATTATGTCTCCTGGAATACCCTTCAAGCCTTCAGTCAGTTCTTCCTTCACTGTGATGCATATTGAGGACTGCTCTTGTTGATTAAATCTTCTGAACAGCTCATTAGGGTAGATAAAAAATAAATCATCAGTGTTATACCTACACTGGTTGATTTGATCATGAAAGTCATGTCAGTTTTACTATTTCTGTATTCAACCTTCTCACTGTCAGTAATATACACCTTTTCTGACCGGTGTTCATCTTGGCCTCCTTTCATATATTTTTTTTGTGTGTGTTTGCTCTCCATAATCGTAACCATCTATTTATCAGCCTCATCAAATATGGCTTTACAGTCACCTTTTCTAACATCAAACATAAGATCCTGACATAAAGAGATGTTCAACTTGTGCACTTCTAACAATTCTTTAATTAAGAAGAAATCGTGTTTAATTAAAATGGTTAAATATTCCTTACTGGACCTCTGAAATACAGATGGCAAATCTTTGTAAGTCTTTAGCATCACTAATAATGCCATTGGGAAGTTTGCAAAATCTTAAACCCTTTGACATTATCTCCATTTTGATGCATTCATGGAAATAATCATTATCAAATTGTAAAGCTCTTATTTGCTATAATTTCTTAGCAAATTTCTACAACTGACTTTGACTTTAAAAGGACCTACTCTCAAGTTCCTCAGGAATGTGTTTCATATATACATTGGGGAAATTGTTTAATAGAATGGGTTTATCAATAAAACTGTAAAATAAATCCATAGTGGTACAAGATGATGGAGGGAGTGTTACATGAACATTACTGCCAACTAAAAAAAGCAATATGGTATCTGGTAGTTTGAAACAATCTCCTCTTATTTCCATAACTCACCCATCAAAAGTAAATCCTTGTGACAACTGAGTTAAACAATTGACCAAACCAACAGAAATTTCTCATTAAGCTTATGGCCAAAGGAAACCATGAAAAGCTTGGTCACTTTGCACACTACTGGTGGGAGACTTTCTCCACATATCCCTGGTGAAAGTTTACAAACACTCATCCAGTCATCCACAGTGTTTTTTATTGTTGGCACGGAAGTACTCTGCCTGATATGTAAAGACCGCCTACTCCAGACAAGAAGGATATATTGGTTAGGTATCTGTCATACCATCTGGCGTCATTCATGTAAAAGTGTAGATTTAGTTGTTTAGAATAGGTGTTTTCTTTACTACATGTTTTAATTGAGTGAAGGAGTTCAAAGAGTTTCATGTCATTCATATCAAGGTAAGCTAAAAAGAAATCATCCCTCAGGAGTCTGTATGTCACTGAGCAGGAAGACTGAGATTTTAGTATATCAAAGTAGCTAACTTTACTGACACATGAGATATTTTTGTTGAGGAAATGTTAATATCTCTCCAGTTTCTGTTTAGTTGATTAGTGGGGTACATGCATAAGCACACATTAGATTCAATTGCAGGGTTAATAATGAATGAACAAAGTGGGACTACCACTTCTTTGGAGCTTAATGCGATCGCACAAATGATAATATGTGCAATGTAAAAGAATTTTCTACCGAATACAGAAATGTGGTAGTCAAATGAGAATTTATCAACATACACACCCTCAACACCAAAAAATGCAGCATAGATTTCCTTTAGCAAATGAAGCTTCACTGTCGATTACCATACTGACAACATTCCACTTAAATTCCATGTGATCAGTCAGGAATTGTGTAATTCCATCATTAATATACACATTTGTTTGGTCCTGTTTTGCTGGAGGAATTGGGTATCAGAATGGGATTTGATAATAGCCTGCAGTTTTCAATCATTAACAAACTTGGTTAGTTATGGTTCATTGATATTGGCTTTTATGTCACAGAACTACATACCAAAAAAAAGAGGAGAAATATTTAGTAGCCTTTTTTTGATACCACTGCTGACTTTTGGTTGTCTAGAGAAAATGTTCCTGACCAAAATGGTGTGGATGGTGTCAAACAGCCAATTACTGTTTAAACAAACTATGCATAAGTTAATGCTAAGTTGTGTAAATTTGTCAATAATCCTTGTATGGAGGATAGAATTGAAGGCCTCAGCAAGGTCCAGACAAGCTGTGTGTAGTATACATCTCTTATCGATGACCACAATAACCATTTCAAGTAACTCTATCAGTTTCAGCAGGCAAGATCTTCCTTTTACAAAGCCAAACTGCTGTGTATCCAGGGATATGGTCACCTATATCACTGGTTCATCTATAATGCATTCCGTATTCTTGCACATAAAACTAGTGAGACCAACATGCCTGGCATTCCAAGGTTCAGTAGCAGTACCACCTTTATGCAACTGCCATAGTCAAACCCTCAGGGAGATAAGCAGTGGAGAACTGCATCTAAAGATTCGATGGAGGGGTTTTGCTAAGTGGTACTTTAAACTTCAAACATCCAAGCATATTGTCAGGACCATGAGGGTAGTAGTTAAATGTTGCAAAGTGCCAAAAAGACTAGGTCTGAATTGATCTCAGGAGGAGGTGTTTTTGGAGGAATGGAATGTAGGGAGGGGAGGATGAGTGGAGGGAAGCTGGAATAGAATTTGTCTGCAAGGATATTAGAATCTCCTTTGCATCAGAGATGGCGGAACCATTGGAGATATGTTAAGTTTAAAATTGTAAGTTACTTCTAAGCCTCCTATTATTGCTGAAGAAGGCCTTTTGTTGTCTTGAATCAATTGCTACCTTAAGTTCATAGTTAATCTCAGGTTTCCTAATGGCAAGCTTGGGGTGCTTACTTTCCAGTTTAAATCACTTTTGCTGTAATAATAATTAAAAAAAATTCTTATTATACTTATTATAAGTTGGTTATAAGTTAACATGTTGCTATTCTAACAACGTAACCCATCAAGAGTTGGAATTCGCAAACTACTACTGCCAATAAAATCAAAGGTCAAACATCATGTGAATTCAACTTTCCATTTCTCTATCCAACGGTGTTGTTTTCACCAATCTGTTTTTTTTTTTTACAAGGCATCATTAAACACTCATTTATTCTCCTCCTCCTCTCACCCATAATATTCACTGTCTCTAATTTACATCTTTGTCCTTTCCTCCCTCAGTATTTTTTTTCAATTATATTTCCTGCTTTAATTTTTCTTTCCTAACTTTTCTCATTTCACCTCCTATTTCTTCCTACCATTTTTCACTAGTTTATGCTGTATAATGAAAGCTCCTTTTATTTTTTTCACCTTATATTTTATATTCCACATACTTTTTTTGTAACTTGGTATAATTATAGCAACATCATTTCAGTGTTATAAGATGCTGTTACACAATTAAATATTTCATTGTTTTAAAATTGTATTGTACAGTATTATACAATATGTCTTATTTCTTTCACACTTTCTACTGTTATCTTACATGACTCTGTTTTGTTTTATAACTGTCAACTAGTGTAATCGTTAATTGTAAATTTTATTTTTACTGGAGTCTTTTTAGGCCTAGTTAGAATACCCAGTAAACAAATGCAAAAAGTAAATAAATAAGGTATATTTTTGTGATGACTAGGACCTTTTTCATTTTTTATAGTGTTTGTTGATGTGACAGTTCCACCATATGTGTGTCATTCTTAACTTGACACTATGCTTTGTCTAGACTGGTGTGGATGGTTCACTGCATTTATCCAAGAGGGAGTGCAATTCAAACCAGTATGCAACAGCCACAGTTACAAAATTTGCCTTAAATGTATAACATTTCTGATTGTCAGTTAATTTGTAAATAATTAGTTTACATTAACCATTAAATGAAGAAGAATCATTAGGGGTTATAGACCAAGTTTTCATTGAGAATATCACAGTAAGTTAGTCGCATTTGATTAGGTGACAGGTAACATGCAGCTTGGTACAAGTGGGAAAAAAATGTTTGGAGTAAAAGCTCAACAAGATTATTGTCTCTGAGGCTGTGGCAATTAGGCTAATGTCCAAAAATCTACTGCTTATGTGTATTATTGGTTGGAAGTATTTGCCAATCTATGTGACAATAGCTGAACATACCCATTAGAAAGTATATGATTTGACTACAAACTTTTCTAATTGGTTTAGGTATTCTGCATAATCTGTTGGAGTAATAGATGTGGGTTTATAACTGGCTATAATGTGATAAATAAATCTCAGTATAACAAGGACTTCAACCAGTACCAGATTAGTATCATGGAAAATTTGTTGGGAAACAATGGCGTTATGAATAAATGCAGATAGAGCCCCCACAATGACTGACGGTTCTGTAAGTATTATGCAGATTCCACCATGGAATCATTACAATGGAACCAGGTTCCTTTTATTAAACAAAGGTTGATGACCTTCAGGTTAAAAAGGCCACAAGTTCAGAGTTTTGTAGCGTTTGTGAGGCAATATGCAGCCTTAGCATGCTGTATGAGGAACTCCTCGGTACAGCAAAATTTGTTACATGATGTGATGTATAACATGTATAATGTAAGTGTGTTAGGCAGTCTTGTTGAGAGTTCCTTATCATTTTACATGCATGTTTTGACATTAGTTTGGAAAGTCTTTTATCTGGCTCATCAAATTTCCAAAGGCATCTCCACTAGATCCAAAAAAGCCTTAATTCCTCTTTACTCTTATTGTTTTAGACTCATTATTGAATATAATGCACTGATCTGGCATGTGTTTGTCAAATTATTTCACACAACTTGTGAGACTTCAAACATTCATAACCAAAATGACCAGTGGACTCAAAAATCTTAGTTATCAGGAGAAAATGTCAGTGCTTTAACTGTGCTCAGTCTCTTACAGAGTCCTTCATGGAGTCTCTTTTAGAGTCCATCCTGGAGATATATGGCACGTCTTTTAGACCACGAAACATCCAGATCTATGTGTTATTCTTCAGAGAAATAATGGTACCTGAAATGCTCAGTTAAACTAACTAAACCTTCATCAGCACATAAATAAGACTGGTTGGCATGGTAGATTCATAGTCTAATAGTTTCTGCAGCTTTGGAACAAATTTCCACTATGTCAATCAGAGTAGCACCCTTGCCTCCTTCAACATCAACATAGGTAACTGACTAGGCAGCCTCATATTCTCCCTTGGTCGATCTCCTCTTTCCCTCCTTGTGCCTAGAGGTGACGTTTGAATAATGTTTTTTTGGCTATGCTTGTAATGGTCTGCAGATTGATATCATAAATATTAGGGTCTTAGATAAGTACTAAACAATGTAGTATTCACATATAAATATAGGCACTTTGCAAAAATCTGTGAAGTATAACTGTGTTATGAAATGGATACTAAACAGATGTCCCCTAGGTACTATAAAGAAAACCTAAATCCCTTTAAATCCTGGATGTTACTAGGTATCTGCAAACTTGTCAGCCAGAGTCCCTCGGTGTTGGCTTGGACTTCTGAGAAGTAGATGACAAACAGGAAAGGACCCAGGACCGATCCCTGTGGGACTCTACTCGTGACTGTTTGGCAGTCTGACTTAGAGTCCGCTACTTTCACACTGTGGGTTTTATCTGTGAGCCAGTTTGAAAGCCACCTACTGATATAGGGGTTGATGCCTAGCTTGGTGAGTTTATCAATAATTCCTGAGTGGGGAAAAGTATCAAAGGCTTTGGCCAGATCGAGGTAGTCTGTATGAACTGCCTTGCCCTCATCATATCATCTACAAAGAGGCGATCTCTGGTGACTGACTCAAAGAAGTCAATCAGGTTGAACAGGCATGATCTACCTTTCACAAAACCAAATTACATGAAATCTAGAGTTTGGAGATTCCCTATATCCTTGTTAATTAGGCCCATGATGATGCGCTCCATAGCCTTACATATCAGACTTGTCAGGCTAATGGGGTGATAAATCCCAGGGTCTGTAGTTGCTCCCCCTTTATGGAGAGGGATGACTGTAGCAGTGCGTCATTTGGTAGGGACAAAGCCTGAGTTGAGGCTGCGATTGAAAAGGGCACACATATGTGGTGCCAATTCACTTTATAGTTCATGTAGAACACATCCAGAAATATTGTCGGGTCCCATAGAAGATGTATTCCTGGACTTGGACAATGCAGCTTTAACCTGTGCTGCAGTATTACTGAGTGTCTGGCATTCTTCTGGTAATGTGATTGGTCTTTATGGGGGGAGAGAGGGGTAAAGATGGCACTGAATTTGTTGGCCAGTATGTTGGCAATATCTGTTGGCTCAGTATAGAAGGTACCATTGTGCAGTAGCTCAGAGCAAACCTGGAGATTGCCGTGGAGATTCCTGATATAACTTAAGAAGGCTTTGTGGTTGTTTTTAGTGTATGAGGTTTTAATGAGGGATTTCAACTTTTTTGTTGAGGCTAATAAGAGAGTTTTTCCAATCTTGGCCCTTCACCTTTTTCTGCGACAGTTTCTTCCTTCTATTGTTGAGTTTATTAATGGCAGGGGACCACCAGATCGGCTTCCTGTTTTTGGAGGAGAGCGTCTTGGTTCTGTTGGATACGGCTAGTTCCATGCATTTATGTACATGTTTGTGTAGTGAATTGGTGTATAATTCGGCAGTCATACATCTATTTTCCATTGGCATGGGTGCCATGAAGTTAGACACCTCTGCTTTTAGAAGTCCAAAGACAGCTTTGGAGAAGTTTTTTATGATGGTTTCCTTTGCAGAGGGTGAGATGTGGATTTCAACGGTGATTAGTTTGTGGTTGGATCTAACCATGGAGGAATTGACTATTGGTGTAGAGCAACGATTGCCCATGTTAGTAATAACCAGGTCAAGGATGTTGCTTTCTTTAGTGGAGGTAAGAATGAGCTGGTCCTGGGCATTGGAATTCATGAATTCCAGGAAGCATTGGGCCAGTGTATTGGTGCATGAGTAGTTTTTCCCATTTGATGGAGGGGTAGTTGAAGTCACCTAGTATGAGAGTGTTGGGTTGGACCCTAATAGTTTCCAGGGTGCTTAAGAATGTGTATTATGTGTCTTGGGACACGATTGGGGACCTATAGCAGGCTACAACCTGAATCACCATCTAACCCAATGTTAGTTGTGCATGAAGTATCTCAGATGCTTTATGCTGGGGTACTAGTCTGGAGGTGTGCTTATCCCTTATGACAATGAATACACCACCACCTTTGGAGCTTCAGTCCATATTCTGTGGCCGAAAGGTGTGGAATGAGTTATAGCCTGGCAGTGGGGTCTATATTATGTATTCAACAACATATGATCGAAGTTTAAAAGATCGAATATATAATAAAACAAAAAATAAATAAACTTACCTTAACGGTGCACCCCCCCCCACTTAAATATACCAACTCTGAGATCTTACTTCAATGGAGAAATGGGAAATTCTCCAATTCTGCACTGAACGGTGCCATTACTTCGAACACTTGAAATTTCGATCATATGGTGTCGACCATATGCCACTCAAAATTTCAAGTGTTCGTGGTTCTAATAGGAACCCTGGTAGTGCAGGAGTGCTTTCTGCTGCTTTAAACCAGGTCTCTGTTGCAGCACATTTGTCGATGTTCTCCATTTTGAGGAGTGCTTTGAGGAAGTGCATCTTGAGATTTAGACTTCTAGCGTTGAGCAGCATGATCCTCAGTTTGCGATTATTTATACCTATAACAGTGGTAATTTGATCTTTGGAACATCGCCTAAAAAAGGCACTATAGGTGTTGACAAGAGCCTTAGCCAGTATCTGGAAATCCAGGGGTGACAGATGCAGGCCATCTCTAGCAAAACTTCGAGGTCTGTTAGTCATGTCATCCCAAGTAGACAGACACTGGATCCCCTTAGAATGACACCAGAAAGTTAGCCAATTGTTAAAATCAATCATTTCCTATTTAGACTGTGGTATCATTCTGGAAGATGGTAGCATGCTGCTCATGTCTAGGGTCATACCTGCCTGGGCCACATAATCCGAGAGCTCCTCCATGTCTCTTTTCATGTAGTCCAGGGAGGTGTATCTCAGGTCATTCACACCCACATGGACAGTGACAGAGTCATACTTGTACTTGTTGTGGAGTGACCTGATTGCATGTGTTATGTGCCAGATTCTGGCATCTGATAGACAGCTGACTGTTACCTTCTCCTTATTCAACCTAGTGAGTGGGATATCAGTGTGCCTCACTATTGAGTTACCTATAATTAGTGTATTGGGCAAGCTGTTTTCCCTTAAGGGCTTAGGTTGAGGGGCACACTGTGTAGGCTATGTGTCTTGTGGTTTGTGCTGTGTTGTGGTGGTCGAGTGCGTTTCTGCCTTGGAGGTCTCTGCTCTTTGGGTAGATTTCTATTGAGACCCTCAGTAAAGGTGGGTGTGTGGTGTGTGTTTTTATGTGAGAGCTGTGATGGTGAGTGTTCTGCAGGGTTATGTGTGAATGTGGTGTGCTGCAGGTGTTGACCTTCTCTTCTTGACCAGCTATCCAATCTTGGCTTGAGAGTACATGGCTTCCAATTTGGATATATTAATGCATCTCAGTCTGAGTGTCACGAGGTAAGAGGAGAGGGTTGTCTGTATGCATGAGGCAATTGCTACACTGCCTCAGAATGCCCAGGTTCACCAGGTTAATAAATAAAGCAAGGGAACTGACCTTTAGATATGCCAGGAGGGATGGTCATTATTACCAAGTACTGCAGCTGTTTTCTTATATATTCCTTTTAAAGGAAAAATCTAATTCAAGGTGTCTGAGGCTGTACAGAGCACTGCTAAACACTTGAGGGGAAACTAATACATGGACACTGAAAATTTAAGGATGAAGTATTTAGGCAGATGTTCTATAGTTAGGAAGACATCAAGCAGTACATAGTGAAAAAATAAAGAATTAGCTTGTCAAGAATGATGAAAAGATGGGAGTTGCATGAATGGCTACTGCCTGGCTATTCCTAATGCTGGTCTCAGCACAGCTTCATTCACTCTGTTGGGATACAATACTCCTTTGCTTCTTCTCTCAACAGAAGCAAAATGTTAGCACTATTCCCAAGAAGAGAAGCAGGCCATGGCCTGCTTGGTGATCCACAGTCTTGTCCCAGATGATACAAGCATCTGCAGGCATGTAGTCTTTTTCTGGTAGATGCATTGAATAGTAACCAGACCAGTTAGGTAAGTTAAATACAGAGACACACTCTCCAACCAGAAAGAGTCAGTGCACTCTGCTCTTACTGTCACCAGGATCATAATATAAGCACAGATTCCAAGCTGTCACATGTACAGCAGTTAAGCTTTCTGGAGATCAGCAGTCTCCAGGAAATAAAGTAACTGCACCCCTTCTCTCACCAAGGGAAAACAGAAGCACTAATCCCAAGATAACTACTAAGAGGCAGAATGTGGGCTCTCCAATAACTGGGTGGTTTTGCAATAGATGCTTAAAGATAAGAGGAAAAAATAATTTATCCTAAGCACTGCAGTGTTCACTAGAGGAGCTAGATGTGAAAGTATGTAACTTAAAATTTACCTGTCTAAAAAGTTAAGTTTTAGTGGAGAGTCACTATTTTTAAAACTGCAAGATAGATTGAAAGGGGTGCTCACTTTTGTATTCTGGTACAATGGAATACAGTTTGATGGCCAATATATTTAAATAGTTGAAGGGGAGTGATTTCACAAAATGATCATTTTGTGCTTACTGACACCAGCCAGTAAAAGCAGAGAGGAAATGAGATATATGGTGAAATTAACATAAGGGCAGGCAATTAGAAAGACAGTGGTGTTTAAGAAAACAAGAATAACTGGGTGGGAGGGTGTTAAAAAAAATTGTCTGGCTCACAAGAGAGACAGCTGTGGTCTTTTTTCAAGTTTTAATATGTTGCTAAAAGCAGAATACACGTAAAACACAGTGTAAAGAAAGCAAAGCACAGTACACAACATAGAAAAATGCAATAAAGTAATACAAAATACAACAAATAAAAGGCAAACTAATCTTTCCCTCACAGCAAACTGTAGCAGAGTCTGGGTGAGCCTTTCTAGTACATCTCTGAAATGTTTTATTTTTTCCCCTTAAATAGAAGGCTTAGTTTGTAGCTCTACCCCCTCAGTTCACAGATGATTAACCTTAATTGACCTGTTCTAACTTATGTGTGACTCCTTAAATGACCTGTTCTAATTTCTGAATGACTCACAAGGGACAGCCACAACAGACACAGCTTTAGTCTCTTTTCAAGTTTTAATATACATTTAAAAGCAGCATACATCTAAAACACAGTGTAAAGAAAACAAATCACAGTATAGAAAATAGAAAAAGCCAATAAAGTAATATGAAATACAACGAATAAGCAAACTAATCTGTCCCTCACAGGAAACTGCAGCAGAGTCTGGGTGAGCCTTTTCAGTATGGTTGGTAAATGTAGAATATGCAGAAGAGGTTGGCAAAGTAGTTACAGAAAACAAGAGTTAAGGTTGAGTATATTAGTATAAAAGGCACAAAGTACCATCCTTTTTCATTCTACAATGGGAAAAATTGATTCTACTTAAACAACAGTGGAGGCGATTGAACCTCTTCATGTGATGTCCAGTGATTCTTGTGAAGACTAACATTTCAGTGCACTATGTAGAGTCTGAGGGAGCAATTCTGATCACCAAATGTTGGATCAATAGCCTTCCAGCTTCTAAGAACAAGGAAAATCAAACCCATCTTACAGATCTTGGAACATTTCCTAGTGTACACAAGATATATGGATGAGAGGAGACTTGCATGGTTTACTAACAGCAATGATAATGAAGTGCCCAGTGTTAAACATGCCAGGACCTACTCTAGAAGTTGATGCTCCGTTACAGATAATCCTTATAAGCATTCCAGATGTTTCATCAAATGGACATTCTTTACACCTGTCTACAAATTCTAGTTTATCTATGCTCATACCCTTTGCAAATGGTTCACCTGTTTTCTATTCCTTCTAATTTGTCTACAGATTTCCATACACATTGGTCTAGTTTTACCTTCTTTCACAATTGGTAGTAGGATGTAGATATCACATGAGAGCCATTATAGTCAAGGTCAGGTTTGATTATACCTGATAATTTTCAGTGTTTTGACTTTTTGCAACTGCAAGCCATACCCAAAAGCAGCTGTATTATTGCTGAAGAAAATGCTCTAAAGCTGCAAGGAGTAATAGTGTATCATACGTTAAAACTGACTCTACATGTTAAAATAGCTGTTAGGGATAAATAAAAAGTGTAAGATCACATATGTAAGACCAATTGCATGTGTCAAAACTGGCACCAGTTATCTACTTCCAGGTCTTTTTATTAATTTGCATTCAACACTATTCCAAAAAGCTGACCGGGCATATAAAAAGATTGCAACATTTGTTTCTTCCTTTAAACCAAAACATATAATTTTATTAATCATCTTCATCTTTGAATTGACATTGAATGCATGCCTTTTCCAGAGCCCCATGACCTCTAGCCAGAGCAAATCATCATGTCTTCTCTTCCTCTGCAGGCCCTCACCAAACCAGTCCCAGCTACTATACTGCACAGGTTGCATAGGAACTATCACTGTGCAGTAACTATCATCCAAGATTGAAGTTCATCCTTGAAAGGACCAACAGTGCACAAAGTAGGTATTCATCTCTGCTCCTCCTCCTCTGTAGGCCCTAACCAAACCAGCTCCAGCTAATACACTGCACAAACTGCTTTGGAACTATCACTGTCCAGTAACCATCATCCAAGCCTGAAATCCATCCTTGTGGTCAAAGTCGATATGTATGTGTAATCCAGTAAAGTTTACATAAGCTAAGACTTACATCTTGTAGAATCACATAGTGGGGAGAGCTGAATGTCTATGTACACTTTTGCTTAGTGTAGATTTTAGTACAATCACTTATTTTTTGGGGGGAGGGGCTTTCTGGTACAACAAAAAGAACTTTGTGATATTCTGGAAGAAAGGCCCCGTGTATCATACAAGCATGGAATAATACGGTAATTATGGATTTGTAGCTCCTAAAGTTAATATTGAAAGAGAAACTAGCCTTAAAGAGACTTTCCCTTGTGGAAGGTATTCTTGCTGTCATTTTGTGGCTAGGCTGTTCTCAAATATTAATGGAAAAAAATATGAGAGGCAAAATATTTTTAGGTGTGACACTGATGGGGTTGTCTAGGTACTTAAATGCTTATGTAAAAATATTATGTTGATGAAATTAAATCAGCATTCAAAGTTAGAATTTTAGAACATATTAGGGACATAAAGAAATGTAAGACGGAGAGCCCATTTGCTGCACATTTTAAAGAATATCATGATAGTAATGTGGAAGGACGTCAGGTCAGTACAGTAGAACAGGTTAAGATGGATAGGTTCAATACCTTTCTTTTGAAACTTAAACTATTACAAAAAGAATCCATTTTTATATTAAACTATGACATTTTATTTCCTAAGGGACGTAATACAGCATGTAATTGGAGGGTTTGAATTGGGTAAATGTTTTGTAATGATATAATGTTTTAGTTATTTATTAAATAATTAGGGGAAATTGTTTTGTATATAAAGGATGTGTGCTATTTCTGATTTTCATACTCTAAAAGGCTTTTTAGCTGAAGTGCTAAGAGAGACATTTATCTGAACAAAATGCTACGGTTTAGAAAACTGCTTGGTGGATTCCTGGTCGTGTGTGATCTGTTGCTACTGCATGCGTCTATGTATACTCACCTATCATAGGTAGCTGTATTGATGTATACTCTGTACAAGGGAACATGACTTCAAAGAATCCTCATTAAGGCCTATATCACTGGTATATACTACAGTACATAATAATAGGTAATCAATTTAGCAGTTGTTTGTGTAGTAGTCCAACATAACTGCCAATACATAGCTTGTCATCACCACCACTCCAACTGAAACAGGACAAACTATTTGCTTTGCTTTCTTTTTCAGACTACTCCCTCCATCTCTTCCTTTACTACAGTATCTTGCAGCTAACTCTCTAAATACATAACTGCACATGTAAATCTCTGCTTACTGTTCCCAGACTCGGGTACTACTCCATGGAATTCTCCTTTCCCCATTCTAAACTTCTATTTTATACTGTTCAGCTCATGCAGTTAACTATCAATGGAAACTTTCTTACCTGTGGCCATAGCCAAAGCTTGTCTATGCTTCGTCTAAATCTGCTCCCCTAGCCTGCCCCCAATTCCTCCTTACTCCTCTTTCTCTACATTTAAAATATCTCAACTCCACCTATACACTTCTTCCAACCAACCTCTACATCAAAACACTCAGAAAGTAACCCAGTTGCATTTTGCCTTGCAATTAACATCTCTGAATCATTTATTTAAAGTGCTGCTACCAAACTTGTCTGTTTAGATGTTATACTGCTTGAACTATAACTATAACTGCCAGTAACATTTACATTGCAAACTAATATATTCATCAATACTAACTTGCACATTATAAAAATGGCTCTGACTCAAACCGTACTAACATTCTTTACTAATTACCAGTCCTCCCAAAATAATGTAATTAATAGTCCTACATACCCATACATGCTACACCAACAGTTACAAAGTAGACCAATCACAGCAGCACCCACACGGTACTAGCAATCCTTTGTAAATTGTTTCACTTACAGGTATCTTAAATCTAAGAATGTTACGATACAAAATGCAATAAAACTAAAGCGCAAATGCATGTGGCTACATAATTTCCTTCATAAAATTTCCACCCAAAAAAATCCTTGGAGACATTTACCCAAACGTTGGCCCCACATTAACAGCGCAGCCTTTAAGGAACCAGTCTCTTTTCCTAGCCTATTCCCCAAGTCCTACCTTCTATTCCTAAACATCAGTCTTAGAAGCATATGGAATAAAATACAAGACATAATAATAGCTACAGAAACATGGCTGAAAAAATATATAAATGACAACGAAATTACGCCACCTAGTTTTAGTATAATTAGGCTTCACAGGAAAAATGACTGGAGAGGTAGCATAGCCATGATCTACAAGAATTCCATAACTATAATTGCACAGGCTCAGGTGATAGCACAGTTTAATAATGCAGAATGCCTTATATCACATCTCAAAATCAGTAATAGGAAACCGCTTTGTTTAGTAGCCATATATATCCCACCAGGTAAAAAACATTACCACAGTAGAAAATATCCTATATTGGATATCCTACAATATACAACATGAAACAATAATACTAGGTGACCTAAATATAGACTGGCAGATTATTAATAGCAACACCCCATTTGATTCCATAAACCTGTACAGCTTTACACAGTTAATTGCACCATTTTTCTCAAGTTCACAAAAGTGCTGGTAGGCAATCAACCTTAGACTAGAGTCATACTAATAAACCCAGCAGAATTAGGGCAGCTGCTAGCTTTCCAGCCAGTCTAAGTGACCGTCAACTTGCTTATGCTTTCAGAAGTTACATTATCCAAGAGAAATTTACAATTTGCAACCAAGTTTGTAACTCAAAAAAACTTTGACAAAAGCACTTTTATCAAATCCTTAAGAGAATATAACTGGAAAGCATTAAAATCTATGCCCTTCAACACTGCTGTCTCACAATTCAATGAGATATTCCTAAAAATTCTTGATAGCTTTGCCCCAGTACATACTAAAAGGGTCAAATCCAGTCCTGCATTGTGGTTAACAAAAGAAACTAAGAAATTAATGCTACTTTGTGACAGCACCTGGTAAGAGTGGCTCAAAAATAGAACACAAATTACATTTTAACTTGTCAGGCAAATAAGGAATATGGCAAAATACCAAATAAAACATGACATGCAAACAAATTATAACATCCTCCAAAATAAACATCAAAATATCCCAAAACTTCTCTGGACATCCATAAACAAATTTTTACATCCAGGCCAAATTATCACCCCCACCTAAACATCCAACAATAATACTGATTCAATTCCAACACAGTTTGACCACTATTTTATGTAGACTATATTGTCCCTCTCAAACATTAATACTTCCACTATCTTCTCAGTACCAGCAGCCTCTGCAAAATATCCTCAACTATTTGACCTCTGCCCAATACTTACCTCCATCATTAAGAAATTCCTGTCTCCTACATAAGCTAAATCCAACCACCCTAGCAGCTGACTAACTCCCCTTAGATTACTTAAAAATGACTGCAGATGCAATTGCTTTTCCAGTCACCATACTGATAAATAGATCTACACTCAAAAAATATGTTCCTTCCATCTGTAAAAATCCATTTTTATACCTTTACACAAAGGTAAAAAACTACAACAGGCACTGTGAGAAGTCCAAAAAGCACCCAGAAGTAAATGCAAAAATAAACTGTTTATTCCAATACAGTCCTTTAACCCATTAACTGACTCACTGTGCTTTCATACCTATTCGCACTACTTCATCAGATATCAAACAACCTACCCACGATTCATTAAATACACTTCCGATTAACTGTAATTGACCAATCACCATTAAAAACAGTTAAAAATCTGTTTCATAATAACAATTTCAAATTACTGACCCAAAACCATCCCAGCAATTAAAACATTCTAAAAAAATCTGTAAACATATTTATCATACATAAATAGAAATGTATTAAAATAATACAAATTTTTTTCTACAATTCATGTGAAAAATAAAAGTGGCGTGATTTAATGCATAATCACAAGTACCTTCAATCTGCATTGAAACATGAACCATTACCCCAATCTAGTGTCTTAATGACGGGAAGTCTACTGAAACGTCAAATAAAAACATTTAAATAGACACCCTTATGCCATAATTCAGACCTAATGAAAAACTTCATAATCTGGCTGCTCTAAACTTAAGAACAGGAGCAAGGGAGACATGTTCTTTTAAAACAGGGACTCTGCTGGCTTCATGAAAAAGTTGCCAATGTATCACCCTGCATTCTATCCTTGTCTCCCATGGTCTCCCTCTAGGGTCCTGTACAATTTGTTATAATACCTGCTTATAACTTAAGGCATGCTTGAATAAAGTGTTTGTACCTTCTTTAGTCCTAACTTCATAGATATGTTCATATATCCTACTTTTGAGATTGTGCTCAGTTTTCCCTACATAAAATGCATCACATTTTTGATGCAAGGTAAATAAGTCCTATGCTATCACAATTCATCAAGGTCCTAGCCTCTATATATTTATCTCTGTTTTTAACATACAGTTTCAGAGTTTGACACAAAGGGGCACTGAATGCAAGCTCCACACTTAAATATACCAAGTCTTCTCTTGTTAAAAATCTTGTGCTTATGTTTATCAGGATGTAAAATGTCCTAAATGTTGCATCCTTTCTTACATACAAATTTAATAGGGTGCTTAAAAATTGGGTCTAGATCTGAAAAGCTAGCAAATCTCTCCAGTTACTCATAATAATGTTTTTATTAAGGTTTGCTTCACAGTTGTAGTTTAAAACTAAGGCCAATTTATGTTCTTTACTCTCCTGTCTATTATCTTCAAAACACTGGTGTTCTGATACATTGGTACTAAAAAAACTATTTCCCCAAAATAGGGGAATATTTGTCTTTTCTACCTTCCTTAATCTCCTTCAACACTTCTTCTACCAGTAACAATAGACATTTTCTCTCCAGAAACATATTTTTTAATAATGCACATTCATTGCTAAAATCTTATTCCTAGTAGTCATTCTTGATGCCCTAATGAATTGTTCTTTGACAATACTTCTCTTTTTCCTATAAGGATGGGCATTAGTATAGTAAAGGTACAAATTGAAATTCATCTCTTTCCTATATACCCTAGATTTAAATCTCTGTAGATATTCAACTTTCTGTATATTTCATCCAAGTAATTCCCTGAATCTTTAGAAATGTTATACATGAACTTAAGAAAATCTGTGGCGAAACCTACATGCTCTATAAGGTCTCTAATGTTTTCCTCTGGGCCACTCCAAAAATACATATATTGTCCAAATATTGCTTATAGTATTTTAAATATTTAACAAATGGGGAATTAAACACAAACTTCTGTTCCCATGCCTGTAAGATATTCACATAGGTGGAGGCACAGCATGTCCCCATTGCCACCCCACTTTCCTATTTGTAATATTCACCATCAAAATGAATAAAACTGTTCTTAAGTACTAACTCCATTAATTCAATAAACACCCTAAATTCATTATTATTTAGGCCTCTCACTTCCCCTAAGGCTTTGTCAAGCCATTCAAGCCCAGTGTCATGTGGTATAACAGAGAATAAATCTATAATATTTATTGTCATAAAAAAGCAACTCCTCATCATGTAATTCAGCTCTAATAGTTTTTATGAAACCCCACAAGTCTTTTAAGATCCCTTCATGTTCAGTCTATATCTTCTTTAGTTTATTATCCAGATATTCCACTAATGGGTAGATCTTTGACACATTGTAGGCCTAATTGGGGGACCCTCTCATTCTTATGGACTTTGGGGATTCCAAAAAACAGATGGGATTGTAGGTCTTTCTAGTCACAAATAATTAAATGTGTCCTTATCTATCATACCTTCAAATAAGTATTCCTTGAAAGTGAAGTCTATTTTGTGATAAGCCACTTTTTTAATTTTTTAAAACCCTAGAGTATTTGTCTTTGTGATTTAAAATGGCCATCATTTTACCCACATCGAGTATATTATCCATCAATACTATCCCACCCCGTTGTCTGTCTTCATAACCCTAATTTGTTTATTATTTCTCAATTCTTCCAATGAAATCCTTTCTTCTAAAAGGAGGTTAGGGAATATTTTGTTATGGTGCAATGCTTCTCTAAGTTACTTCTCTACTACATTTTCAAAAATTTTAAGTTCAGGGTAAATTGGTGAGTTGACAGTGCATTTCTTTTTAAGCATCTTTCCTGAATTCCTTTCTGAAGAATTCTCTAAAAACATATGTTCATTCCTGACAGGAAGAGTGATATTAGCATTGTGTTAATAAATCTGAAATGACTTATTAGGAAGAAAAATCTAGAACTTAAGACCTTTAATAAATGACTTAAATAGATTTTATTCACTTCACAACAACTATAATTAAATATATTAAAATTGCAGTAGCTAAATTTGTAACATCCTGCAAAATCTGTTCATCTCTAGCCAAGGAGTCCTTCCTAAGCACTTCTTCTCTATTATCATTAATAAACTATCTCCCCTTTAAACTCTCCTCTTGGGTGGTGCCCTTCCCCTGTTGTTGTAATTGTAATAAAATGTGTTCTTGTTCTTTAACCTTTCAGAACTCTGTATAGGAGGAAATTCTGAAGGATCATAAATATCAATTTGATTATTATTGTCATAGTGTTCATGTGACACAGCCATTCTCCTAGAAATATCTTCTCCTTCCCTCCTCTGTCGATCATAAGCTTCATAATTCAAGGTTTTACACAAAAGTGGCACATCTACAGATTTTAACAACTACAGGCCCATTGGAATCCTTTCCCCCCATCATCTCCACCCCCTTCACCACCTTAGTTATCTGTGGTAACCCTAACCCTATCGCTGTCCCTTCCCTAACCTTAAACCTACACCTTAACATCATCAAAACCTTTCTGTAACACTGCAGCTGCACAAGACAGACTCAGGGACACAAACATTAACGTACACGTACAAATAACACTATATCTGTCAGCTAAACTAACCCTTTCCCCTATCCCAAAAAACAAACAAACTTGCACACAAACACACAACACCCATCCTTCACTCATCCCCTACCCTGACTGTAACTCCTACACATACACACACACGTGTGTGTGTGTGTGTGCTCTCACCACCGAAACCCATCTACCTGTATCAACATTCCATACCATCTACAATACATATCCATCTTTCAGCCATCTGCACCACTGACATTAAATCACACCACTGCATTTGTCAAACAAACTTACATTTAGTCAATATTAGAATGCCACAAGACACCCAATGCTTTTAACATTATTTGTACTTATTCATTGTGCCTCTAGAGGTTTTTTCAAGGACATCTGCAAAAAGATTATATCCATTAAAAATTTCCTAGTTAACAAATCTATGCCTTGGACTGTTTATATATTTAAGAATTTGCATGGGTCTGTTTTGATTTTCCCATTGTACTGACAAATAACTACAATAGTACTATATAAGTGAATAGAAGCCCTTTGATGGAGTGATGGGAAATATGCATTTTGGGTTTATTAGAAACTTACTAGATGTCCGATTCTTGTGTTGGAATCAAAACCAACAGAGATCTTAAGCAGTGTAGTATGCTTCCTGTGTCCTGGTAGGGAAAAAAAAAGAAATGCCACATCAGTCCACTAATAGAAAACACAAGACACTGACTTGATGTAATATCTTTTATTGATCTTATAGGATCATAGGAGATTACTATGCTATAAACCCGGAGGTCATTTTAAGCCTAGCCATTTCATCCCAGTGTAATGCCATGAAAATGCTAGTCAACACCCAATATTGCATTTACTTAATTTTCAATGCCCAGTCCAGTCATCTAGGTTTCTCTTGAACAGTGTCATGGAGGTGCTGTGTTTCACATGAATTGGTAGCCTATTCCAAAGATGTAGCAGTCACTGGGGGATAAAGCTATTCCTCCAGAATGTCCTATTTAAGTTGCAGGTCATGTTTAGGTCCCTGAAATGAGTAGCCCTAGTCCCATTTCATTTACTGATATTCCTGGCATACAGAGCAATCCAAGGCCCTTACTTAATGAACTTGCTGCATAAGTCTTCCCTAAGAAGTCTATAAGACATGAAGTATAGTGACAGGGACTTTAGTCAGTCAATGTAAGGCACATGCTGGAGCCTCTTTATCTTGCTTTGTATGGTAAATGTCAAACTGGGTGTTATACTCAGTTATGGCAGATTAGTGCAGACTATAGAGGGGTTATAACATCTTTAGCTCTTGATGCACTGGCTTTACTAATCAAGTGTGCTATGTAGAAATCCTTCCTTAATACAGTAGACACATGTGGGTCAAAGTTAAGCTCGCCATCAACTTGTGATCTCAGGTCTCTTACCACTTCATGGGTGCTTAGGTTATTGCTCTTGATTTAATAGTGAGAAGGGACATTGTTTGTGTCGAAGGGAATGATGATATATTTCTTTGCTTTCCTTTGCCATTAGTTTGAAACCATGACTAATACACCAGTCATTGGTATGCTGGAGACCTTCCTGGACTGTACTGACATCATTTGAGGATTCAGTGATTTGCCGATGACTGCAAACTAGGTGCAACTTGGTCAGCTGCAACCCTTAGTTTTGACCTGAACTTCTGAGATGTATACACCAAACAGGAGAGGTCCCAGCACTGACCCCTGTAGCACCCCGCTGGTAACAGATCTGCTAGTTGATGAGGAGCCACTCACTTTGATAGTGTGTGTCCATTTGTGAGCCAGTTGGCAACCCATTTTACAAAAAAGGAGGTTTACATTCAGTTTGCTAAGTTTATTGGTAATGCCTGAATGTGGGATTGTGCCGAAAGCCTTTACCAAGTCAAGGTACACTGTGTTCACAGATTTGCCTTCATCAATGGCTCTAGTCACATTTTCAAAGAAGTTCACCAGATTTAACATGTAGGATCTGCCTTGACAAAGCCAAGCTGGGTAGGAGACAGTACTTGGAGTTGCCTATGTCTTTATTTAAGAGGTTCATAATGATATGTTCCATGGCCTTACAGATGTGGCTGGTCAGCCTTATGGGTCTGTTGTTAGGCCATCTTTGTGGAGGGGAAAAGCTGTTGCTGTTCCCTATTCTGCAGGAACAAAGCCTGTGGTTATTCAATGATTGAAAACGGTACTTAATGGTGATACTAGTTCATGTTTTAGCCTGTTTAGAAGACAGCCTGGGATATCATCTGGTCCCATAGAGGCTGTCTTTTTTTGCCTTGGACAAGGCTTTGAGGACCTGGTCTTCAGATATGTAGTGTGGGGAGAATTTGAGGACAGGTTTGTGATCAGTTTGGAGGGGATAAGGGAGTGAAAATTTCACCAAGTCTGTCCGCCAGCAGGTTTGCTATCTCTGTGGGGTCAATGTGTGTGTGACTGTTGGTCACTAGTTCTGCACATGCTTGAGTCCTACCTTTTAGGCTATGTACATAGCAAGTACAGCCAAGGATAACCATAAAGCCTTTTACAGCTAAGTTTCTCTCAAAGAAGCCTTTAGAGGATTTGACAAGTTGTCTTATTTGCCTGTTGAGGCTGAGGAGGGTGCTTTTCCATTCTTGGGGCCTTGCCTTTGCTTTCTTTTTGCATTTATTGTATAGTTTATTGATGCTGGATGTCCACCAGGTTAGCTTGTTTTTAAACTCTGAACTAATTATTTCTGGAACAACCAAGTTTATACTATTATGCAAGTGCTTGTACAGGATTTTAGTGTAAGCTTCAACGTAGTTACCACTTACAGTTTGGGATGGGGCTTGGAATGCATTTATACCTTCCCCTAGGAGGGCATAGTTTCCCTTGTGAATTTTTTTTAGTCTGATTTCACCTTTTGTGAATTCTGGTGTCAGTGCCAGTGAAGGTGACTGTTTTGTGGTCAGATTTAACTAATGAGTGTCCAACAATTGTGGCAGTGCATCTGTTTGGCATATTAGAGAGGACCAGATGTAGAATGTTTGTTCCTGTGTTGGGGTATGAACAAATTGTTCCAGGGCATTTGAAATAATAAAGTCAAGTATGTTGGGACTAGCATAGGTTTCCCATTTGAGGTTGGGATAATTGAAATCCCTCATGACTAAAGTGTTGGGTAAATATTGGATTGTCTCCAGTTTGGTCAAATAGGCTTCATGGGCATTGTGACCCATGGAGGTGGATCTATAACTGGCTATGACTTGAATGGGGGTCTTACCCACCATAACCTGGACTTGTAGTAACTCCATGGAGTTGTCCAGTCTAACTAGACTAGAGGTGAATTTATCTCTAATATAGATAAAAACACCACCTCCTTTGGTTTTCACCCATTCATTTTGTGGTCTAAAGGTGTGGTAGGCACTGCAGTCTTGAAAGGATGGGGTACTCTGAGTAGTTGAACCAGGTTTCTGTGACTGCATCGGCAACTACATCTTTTAGTGATAGAAGTGCTTCTAGAGAGTGCAGTTTTTGGTTTAAGCTCCTAGTATTTAGAAGCATGACCCTTATTTTGTTCTGCTTGGCTAATTTCATGTAGGTAATGTTGTTTTCAAGACCTTGCCTAAAAAGGAACTATGAGGGAGGCAAGAGCATTTGCTAGCAGCTGAAAGCCTAGAGGTCCTAGGTGCAAACTGTCTTTGGTAAAGCAGAGAGGTTTGTCGAATATGGCTTCCTAGGCTGACAGGAATTGGATCCCCTTTGAATGACACCAAAAACTAAGCCAATTATTAAAATAAATAATTTTTGTTCATACTGCACCATCATTATAGGTGAGGTAGTATAGTGCTTAAGGCTAGGGACAAACCTGCCTGGGACACACACTCAGAGAGCTCAACCATGTCTCTTAACTAGAGCTAAAGTTTGGGCGAAGTCTATTTCAATACAAAAGATAAAAATGAATTCAAAAAGCTTGTTGAAGCCTGTCACTGTTCTAAGACGGGTGTACTAGCCAGTGTAAATGACGTGGTACATAGGTGGAGATACATTGATTCTGAACTGTTTCTCATTTTTAAATGTACAGAATATGTTTTCAAAAGAAATCACTAATGATATAACTTTTGTGAAGGCAGATGAATGACAAATAAAAGAAAAAAATTGCACTATAGAAATTGAAGTTCTGCTCTTGAATATATTCTAAATATCTTGAAATTATACAATCTAAGCTGCTCAAAGCTACGCAGAAATCTAATGTAACATCATTACATAACTTTCAACTTAATTCTTTCAGTTATGGTAAATATTGCAAATACATACTTTAACAACGTTCTTCTAGCTGTTTGAGAACATTGATTACCATAACTTCTTAGGCAGTTTATCACTTAGAAAAACAAAGCAATGTAAACATTAATGCACCTGTACATCACCACTCTAGCTGAAGAATGAATGTTCTCCAGCATGGTGTTAATGCTCGTGAAAAAATGAACCAACCACTTCATGGCAGCATATTAAACAGCAATGGAGCTTCAACTGGTAGAATGCTAACATCCGTCATTATTTTATGTTCGCTAAGCAACACTCTTGCAATTTAGTGAGTGTGAAATTAAAAGAAACAGATCATTAAAAAAAATATATATATAGAAATGTATGAGTGTTGTGTGTGTGTGTGTGTGTGTGTGTGTGTGTGTGTGTGTGTGTGTGTGTGTGTGTGTGTGTGTGTGTGTGTGTGTGTGTGTGTGTGTGTGTGTGTGTGTGTGTGTGTGTGTGTGTGTGTGTGTGTGTGTGTGCTTGCATGTGTGAAAACAGAAGTGTGTGTGTGGGACAGACAGAGAGAAATCAATTGATCAGTCAGTCAGTGGCTGCAGCAGGTATTTAAAATTAGGTGGTATACATACCTCTCAATCTCTTAGCTAAAGAAATCTGGATAAATCCTAAAATAATAGGATCAAAAATAGGGGCAGATTTTAACTATTGTTCGTGTAACTTAGAAATTGATAGAGTAACAGGGTTTGTGTTAGCTTGCATGTTTCAAGGAAATGAAGTCTGAAATTAAAATATATCCATTTATTTACTGATTTCAATCCCCAATGATTTGCCAGCAAACTTCAAATTTTATGAGGAACAGACCAAAAAATGAGGTAAAAATCTGGACACCTGAGAAGTATGGAGGAAAGAAACATTTAAAGGCTGGCATTGTTAACTGATTTAAAGATACACTGTTTCTGAATTTGTGTGTCTATATCAGAGAGTACTTGTAGGCATTAAATACTTAAACTTATATTTTAGATGTAAAAAACAAAACAAATACAAATAAAACAAATTAACAGATTGTCCATTCTCTAAGTGCAATAATGCCCTCAAGGGTTTATGTTGTTGTTTAAATAGCATCTTTTCAGGAATGTAGAGGTCATCCACCTGTGAAGTCATGCTTCAGAATTACCCCTGGGTGTGCGTTACTTGAAAACACAAACAATAATGCTCAATGGGGGGGGGGGGTTAAACATCCATGCTGTAAAGAGTTTTTTAAAAAAAATAACTCTAGATATTGGTAAAGCATTTTTAACAAAGAATACATTGATTAATAGTAGCATATTAATAAGAAGTAGCTCTCACTCTAGTTCTTGATTGCTATCTTTTAGTTATTCTAAAGTTAGCAACTGAAAGCAAAACCTAAATGTCAAACCATTGAGTTAGACTTTACTGATATTGCAGAATTTGAAATATTTACTTGAAAACTTTTTTTTAAATTAGTGATGCAATCACTTTGTCTTGTTTGTGGTGTGAGTTAAGGAAATAAGGTGATAAAATATACTCAGCATACACAAGGATATAACATGCTTAAACTGGCCTTGTTTTCCCACCATTTGAGTATATGAAACAAACTCTGTGAATGGTGTCTGAAACATCAAATTACTTATTTTGCAAGGCAAACCCTACACACACACACACACACACACACACACACACACACACACAGACACACACACACAGAGTTAAATGCAAGTTCATTCCCTGCACGCCATTTATTAATATAACAGCCTGTGAGAATGTACAACCTTGGGGTAAGTTAATGTCAGTTATTATGAGTCCTGTTTACTGAATCAGGCTAGTGTAACAGAGTCCTGATTAAATATGACTTAATTAAGCAAATTAGATCCATATGCCATCACTAAAGTTGCTGAGGTATGCCTGTTATGAATGAATCAATTTGTCACTTTTTATTTAATTTTACTTGTAAGCATATCCAAGTATTATAAGCATTCACAAAGAAAGACTTATTATTTTTCCTTGTTGATTCTTCTATATGATCTGTTATTCTGTTGATTTATGTGTTAAGAGTTTGAAAAATATGTATATTTCATTTTATATATCAAATTAGCAGCAACTTCATTTTACTGGAAAACTAGAAGGGATTTATTTTGTTCATTTCCGTTAGCTGTACAGCTCTTTATCCATGTAATTAATACAGTATTTATACCTGTAGAAATTCTGTTTCAGCCATACTGATTATGAGGTGTAAAGAGTTGTTTCGAAACATTCATTACATGTTATGGTCTCTGTCTCCAAACTATGGAACAAGCTCCTCCCCTCGATAACCAAATTACCATCCAGCCGTCTATTCAGAACCACTCTCAAGTATCACCTAAAAACACACTGGCTCTGTCCTTGCTCCAACCCTGATTAACAAAGCTCCTAGCCAGTCTATGTTCATCTGCCACTAAACTTGCTTTATCACCGCAACTTTAGGATCCTTATTTGTCTCCTCAGTTGTTACAACAGATTATTACTCACTTTTCATTGGATGTTTGATTCTACAATTGATCTATGTACCCTGAATGCCATTCTGTTGTTGTAATCAAAATGTCATGTTGTTTACTTTAAACTCATTCACTATTGTAATATTTATTTATTTGTACTTGTGGAAATGTTCTCCCTGGACCTCCTGTGACCAGTCGGAATTTCCCAATAAATAAATGTAAATAAAATAAAATTAAATAAATAATAAATAAATCTAGGTCTCTTTGAAGCAGCTGTGTATTTCCTAAGAAAGAACTTCCTAAATGGATATACTGCTTTACTCTTACCAAGGGAATGCTGAGGAACTATGCAGAGACTGGAAGAACAAAGAGTAGGTCTTACTATCTGTGGCTTGTTTTTGTGTGGAAAAGTAGCCCTGAACATATCGTGCACAGTCTTTGAATGCAATCACAAAGTGCATATAGCCTCCTATCTTTGAGGCTCAAGGAAACCGCCATTAGCCAGCCTGATTCCCCACTTGTACTGCATGTCCTCTTTGAGAACTGCTAGCAAACTATTCAGTAATGACTTGTGGAGAATAACTCATGCTGCAGTATTGATCTCATGCTCTGGTTACCAGACAGCTATTGGGATCATAGATGATGCATCTTCTTTTGAGACTTAGTAGTAAGTAGTAACCTGTGAAAAGGAATGGGTTACAATCCCTGTCTTAACAGATGCACACTCATGCATTAATTCGACAAGCGTATATAGATTCATGTGCATGCATGCATGTTTGTGCCTGTGGAATTTGACTTCTACTTCCTTTCTCTTCTGGCTTCTCTTCTCCTGCCCATGACATGTTACATGCTTTTAATAGAATAACTCCTTTTGAGAAACGTCTCATAGTTACCATGCATTCAGATCAAGTTCCTTCCTTATGACTGAGATGTTGAAGATGCACTGTGCCTGACTCCACAACATAAACTTGAAGTTCCATACTTGTTTGTATTCATACCCAGTGTAGTGTCACGGTGCAAGTCAGAATAATTCCATGACTACCATCTGCTTGTCAGTAAACTTTTCTTAGTTCCACTGCCTCTATTTCCTTGTTTTGAGATCACATAATTTTTTAAATTCAAAGAGGGGTGCTCCTGAGATATTTACATTACCAAACATATTTTTAAATATGTAGCATGCCACATGATTTTGAAACACAAGACTGTGTAACAGGGGAAAATGCATGCACATATGTTATTGAGTCTGTTTTGGCAGAACAAAATCTATCCTTGGTCATTTAAGGAATGTTCGAGGATATAGCAAACTATTAATGCAATTGTTTATTTAAAAATACTGGCAGCTGTTTCCCAGGTAACTATTACTACTAAACCTTATTAATGCTTCATGCTCCAAGGACATTTTCTTTTGTATGTAGTCAAAATGCTGACACAATATGTGCAGAAGCACATAATTCTAATATTCTGCAGTGAATAAATGCCACAAAGCTGACTAATTCATAAAGATATGTGGATTGTTCTTTGCATGTGCTTTTGCCCTCTTAGGCTTCATTTAAATGGCATCCTAGCTTAATGGATTTGAATGTCAAGCCTTCTTGTGAGATTTTCTTTTATATGTGCAGATGGTATAAATGTGTATTCTGACCCCTATTTTGGATTCTTCAAAATTAGTTTAGCGAATGTGACAAATAAGCTGTGTTTTTTGCTTTTTACATTTTTGCAGTTGTCAAAGTACCTAATTGCTTGCTAGCAAGATGCAGGCTTTGTGCTCTAGTCCAATATTTGTACCTTGCTGTTAGGTATGATTTTTACTTCATAGCATTTTATTGAATGCCTACTGTAGCAGGCTGCTGCCATCTGCTAATGCTTGTTATTGAAGATGGTGTTAATTTAGACATTATGACCTTCTGCTCTGTTCCTGTTAGAGAGAGAACAGGGTTATTCAACACTAATTTGTCATTTAAATTAATAAACAGTACACATGGACCTTTCAGACCTCTGAGACTGTTGCATCTTTTTTTTTTCCGTTGTTTTTTCTCATACCTGGAATACAATTACGAGAACTCATTACAGGACTCAACATTTTCTACCCCCTTCCTTTTCTAAATTTCTTAAATACATCAAAATGTTTCTCTCTAGATAATTATAATTAAAGGGATACTAATAAAACCATTAGCCAGTTTCATGATGTATATATATGCTCAGGTTGTACAAAGCCTTATTCAGTATCTCCTGGGACAATTAGACAATTAGAGTCCTTAAGGTCTAGAATTTTGACAAAATATGAAGTCTTAGTTTTAAAAGCAGCAATCAGTATTTATTTGACCTTGTCAAGCATGAGATTTTACAAGCCTGTGTTATGTTCACTGAATTGGTGATTATAAACTGGCAACAAACCTATGCATATCTCTGCAAGCTGCTCTGCATAGCTAAAAAGGTCAGTAATTCAAATCTTACCTGTGAAATCTTAAGCTTTTCTTTTGTGTGTGAGCCTGCCATGTAAAATAAGTAAATAAGTAAAAAAATTAAATTACTTGACTCTCTTTGAATACACCGAAACACAATGTAATAAATGTTTTTTTTTTCCACAAAGCTTCCCTTTCTGAATAGATTTCTAGTAGAATCAGCCTGACCAACCAAAATACAAAGAAAGCCCAGTTATAGCATAATTAATTGCATGATCATATCAAGATCCAAATAATTCCAACTGAAATATTTGAGAGTAACTGCATTTTTGCCTTTAATCCATTAAACTCCATTTCGCTGTCTTTAAATATATACATTATAGATGTGTGTGTGTATCTCTCTCTCTCTCTCTGTGTGTATATATATATATATATATATATATATATATATATATATATACATATACACACACGTGTGTGTGTGTGTGTATATATATATATATATATATATATATATATATATATATATATATATATACATGTGTGTGTGTGTGTGTATATATATATATATATATATATGTATACATATATAGATAGATAGAGAGATTGATATAGAGAGAGAGACATGCACACACATATGAATACCCCATATGACAAATGTATTTGCAACAGAGTTTCCCTTTGGGAATACCACATGATTTTACATCATTTGGGTGTTGTAGGTATAATTCAGATTTCTAGACTTACCCTCAAATGCAGTTAAAAGCAACATCTGGTACCCTGGTTTTCAGTATTTGTGGTATATTTCAGTTTCCCTCATGGCTTATAAAAATGTTCCTGTTGCCAGGATTTAAATGTATATGGCAATTTCCAGCAACCAGTAGGGTTAACTGTCTTTACGTGTCTTGTATGAAGTCATGGCTCTTTTAGCATGACATCTTTCTAAATGGCACAACAGTAATGCCAGAATAGTCACTGTGTCACATTGCACAGGAGAAGCAGATGGTTGCCATGTGGCTGTAAAATCCTAGAGTATGGAGTCAGTGCTGTAAATCAAAATTCCAGTAACTGACACATGGTTGGAATAATTATTGACTGGGGGGTATGTCAGCATATTTCTATGGTACTAGCGGGTGTGGTATGTGTTAGAGGTTGTCTACATTATTATTTTGAATGGGCCTGCATGCTGTACCACTCCACATGCATAAGCACTTTTTTTCATAATGTGTAGAACTGGTGGACTGATGCTTGCAGAATATAGGGCACAGTGTTGCACACTGAAAGTCAGCCCATGCTAAGTAGTCATGTCTACTGCATGTGATTCCTTGTCACAGATCTTCCCTACTGGGGTAGCTGTGTGTCTCTGGAGTAAGCGGTTTCTCATACAGCGGAACTACTTTTCATTTATCTTTGGTGTTCTGTTTCAGTAGGTGCTCCAGGAAGGATAAGATGATTCCACTTGTTTTCCTGGTTTGGTGTCCTTAGGAAGTTGCAGTCCACCAGATCTGACACATTGCAGTGCCTGACAGGGAAGGGAGGTGCTTTGCATTTCTCCTTATAAAATGCTTCCAGGTACAGTGTGGATGCACATTGACATACATTCACTCAACAGACTTCTCCTTCTCTTCTGGCAGCATTCAAGCATAAGACCTGCAAACTAGTTATATGCTGACATGACATCTTTGGCAGCAAGGGATTCCAACACCAGCAGTATGATCCTCTGGATGACAAAGGTTGGACTGGTGTCATGTCACAACTTCCTTAAACACTACAAAAATTGAGTTTGTTAGTCATAGAAGGTTATTAGGAGTTATCTTTGATAAGAAAATTAATTATGGTTATCACATAAAGAAGCTGTGGTGGTGGTGCTGCGGTAGCGCTGTTGCCTGACAGTAAGACGTTGTCCCGTTCGATTCCCAGCTAGAGCGTCTTCTGTCTGGAGACATGCGTGAATGGGCGTACCTTCGTTGAAGGTTGTGCATCAGGGCTGGCAACTCAGCACAGAAAAATCTACTGCCAATCATTAACGGACCGGAGTTCCACTGTGGCGACCCCTAACCGGGAAAAGCCGAAAGACACAACAACAACATAAAGAAGCTGTTAAAAAAAAAAAACTCACTCTAGCAAAACAAGTGCATGAGTGCAACCAGACAAGCTGTCATGTCGTTATCTCTCATATTTTCTCTTCTTTATGCTGCTCCCATACTCAGTAACCTGCAAAGCACTCCACTCAACATACTTGAGCAAACCTATAATAAATCATCATGGTTTGCGTCTAAATTACCTTACAAATCCCATCATTGTCCAGCATTTAGCTGTGCTGGACAGAGCTCTCAGACACACTGACCTTGAAACCTGACACCATACATATCCTCATTTACAAAAAAAAATGCCCAAGCATATGTATTATCATCCCACATTCTTCTGCTAACAGATGTTTTTGCTCTGCTAATATATTTCTGTTACAAACCTCTATATATTAGATGCTATCCATCCCATGTGCCTGCTTCTTTGTCCTGGGACCTGAAGTATTTTGATTTGTAGACCTCCATTTACCTGCCATTACGTCTGACTTTTACAGTAGCTATGACTCAGCAATTGACTTTTGCGTTTACGTTTTGCACACAGTCAGTCTTTGTTTATATTTGTGTTATGTATCTGGTTTATTGGGTAAAGGCCAGGAAAAATTAATTAATGTCCAGCATGTTTTTTTTTGAGTCTCAAACTATACCCATGTCTCTTCCACAATGTAGCCTGGATTTAAGTATGCATTACATGTTCCTGAATCCTACTAATAGTCAATAGCACAAAGCAGTGAGATGAACACTTGCAGTGTATAATTCAACAAATTTAAAGGAAATGATTCATTAAGGCTTTTTTTTTTTTTTTTTTTACTTTTAATTTAATTTTATGTAGACAAGTGCAAGTTGTTATGAAAGACAGCTCTATTAAAATCTACTAGACTCATATTTCCAAATCTCTTAAATTTTAAAATCCATGGCACATCTTTAAAAAGTCAGAATGTACATATTATTTTCTTGAAAGTTACTTTTGTATTATCTCTAAAAATATTTTTACAAAAGCCTGCAAAGGACTCAAAATGACAGCTTATTATTAATAATGCAGTACCATCACAGAGAAAGAGCTTCAGTACTCCTAAATTTTTAGCACATTTTTCAGTTCTAAATTAAGAAAAAAAAACAGTTCTGAGTAAAGTTTTCTACTACAGGGACAGGTGACAAACAACTAAAGGTTAATAATATATGTATAGCTTGTCCTTTCCAAGAGATAAGAACTGCATTCTCTCTCTCTCTCTCTCTCTTGCAGCAACTTACTGAATCTCTCATGCAACAGCTGGTTCTAGCACATAACTGTGCATCCTCATAAATGCATGTTGCAGTCCTAGGTAAGATCATCAAGGTCTAATGACAGTATGCTCGGCCACCCAAATAGATATATAATGCTATAGTTATAGATATAAATATTTTATTTATTTGTTTTGAATTAGTTAACTGGGTACGAGCACTGCTCCCATTGCTCTATTCCAGTCTCAAACCGGTGTAAACACAATAGATGCATAACATTATATACATAGTGAATGACAGCATGCAATTTATACATAAATATTTGGGATGCATGGCTAGGCTTAAAAAGGCCCTTATGTTCGTTAGCCTAGTAAACACCTATGACCCTATATTATGTACAAAGTAAATATCATAGTTGTGCTAATGGTATAAAGGCAGTAGATAAATTAAATTATATGCAAGGTCACTGACAAAATACAATATATACATGATTTTGGTATAAATATAAGAATAACCCTAGAGTGCACCATCCTTTATCCTGCAAAAGCAAAATAAAATGATAAATAAGCAGACACAGCCAAGCATAACCAGCATCTCCCCACAGCTTTTTAATATATGAGCTATAAGCACATGACATCCATCTATTTTTTGTCCTTTTAGTCCCTTCATCTGTCTTGCCTCATGACTTAGATGTCTTACTTATGCGAATTAATACTCAGCTGAATATCTATCATTAACAATACCTTGAAACCTCAGCATTTCAAACTGACTAGCATGTGCATACTTGCCATTCAAAAGCTGAAATTCACCCCAAACCCTTTCTAAATTACAAACATTTCCATAACCATCCCGGTCAACCTAACCATGTGATGCATCTTCATGCGTCCCTTAAGTAAATTCACCTATAATCTGTCGAATGCTCATTCTGGCCTTATTAATCTGCATGCAAAGTTCAACAGAACCAGCAATTCCATCACATCTCTCTAACTTTAGACTATCAGTTATCTCCAGGTTATCGAGTGGAAAGCAAAACTTTCCCAGACCTCCATTTAGAAATATACCCAAAAATATGTATGCCTTTGCCTCACCCTCATATTCTTAACACCTTTTAATCCTGGTCTTGAACAGCAGGTAAACAAAAAGTGGATTAATTGCCCAACCTGACAAAGCAAGATCACTGAAATGCAAGCTCAGTTTAACATCATCAACTAGGGTAGAATACTGAATCCTCAAGACTTTCCTTCTCAGTGTAATCATTCACGGAACTGCCTCTGGGAAGGAAAGAAGATGAATCAGGAAGTCCTCATCCAGCTCTTCTTGTGAGCCATTCCTGAATGTGATACCTTATAATTTCAAAAGTGTGGTGGATATGAATGGCCAAGCATATTGCCTGCGTGTTCCTCCTTATCTAATAGCGCCTGAGCAGTTTACTCCTTACTTTTAATATACTGCAAGTTACTGCAAATTGATCACACTCCCTTTCTGATGACTTAATTCATAACCCTGTGGTGAGCACTTGTACCAAGTCTAGTGCTCCCTCCCTGTTTAGGTCATTTTTGCAAGAGTAATGGCCAGTTAACTGCCCCTAAAGCCACCAAGCCTTTTATTGCCCCACAATTGCCCATTCTTCTGACTACTATCGGTGTACATATTTGCAGCTTGCATCCCTTTTCCTTTATTCCAGCCCTCCCCCATATGAACAGTATTAACTTGTATTCTCATTTTAGCTACATTGATGTTGGAGTAAGGAGGGAAGCCAGAGTGGCCATGTTGTGTACATACTGCCGAAAAGTGCCAAGACAGTTTCATTAGGCTAGAGAGAGGAGTGTTTATATATACATATATATATATATATATATATCTATATATATATATATATATATATATATATATATATATATATATATTATATATATCTTGTGTATATACACACACACAGACACACACACACACACACACACACACACACACACACAATTTTATATGTATGTGTGTGTGTGTGTGTGTGTGTGTGTGTGTGTGTGTATATATATATATATATATATATATATATATATATATATATATATATGGTGTCTTAATCAATTTGATATCTAAAAAATTGATTTCACCTGGATGCCAAGAGTATGTGAATCTGATCATGATACCACAAGGCTTAAGTAACAACATTTACAGGAAAGAAACATACTCTAATTCTTTGTTACATTTCAAAAGCTGTCATCCTTTGCACCAAAGAAAGAGTATTGTTAAAGAACAAATGGTGAGAACATCCTGGTTAGTGAGCGACACCAGTCTTTCTAAGGATGACATGTATAACTTAATTGGTATGTTGAGAGGAGTTATCCCTTAAAATTGCTACTGAATGTTAAGAAAGAGATTTTGAAGAAAAGAGAAACTGTTTATACCCCGATTTTGAGAAACGGTTGTGTAGGGGTACACACAGAGAAAGTTTCCAAAACATCAGATGTGTGGGTACTGAAATATAACACACTAACCCCCCAGTTGGTTTCAATCTTGAACAAAAGTTGGAATGTTTGTTTGCACACTAACTCTAAACTGATATTACGCAATATGCTGGAAGTTGTTTATAGTAGGGGAAAGAACATTAAAAACACTCTTGAAATACACAATGGGTCCATGAAACACCACACTTCTATGATATTTAAATGTGGTGAGTGCAGATACTGCAGGTTCATAATTGATGGCCCTTATGTGTGGATTAAAAATGATAACTTTTCTATAGCATGTCCTGGGAAATGTAGCTGTAATACTTTTATGCTAGTGAATGTTGCAAATTGTACTGCCTGCGACAGTTTTTATGTAAGTAAAACTATTTGCAGACTTCGTGACACGATATTAGGGCATTTAAGATCCATCAAAAACAAGAATGTGCACACTGCACTTTATTTGCATAGTATGCATTGTGAAAAATTTAAGAAATTCATCTTTTTTGTGGTGGATAGGGTCTACAACAAAGAAAGAGGTGGTGACCTCAAAACAGAGGTTGAGGCTAAAGAATTTAGATGGCAGCTTAGACTCAATGCTCTGAGTCTGCCCGGTTTAAATGACAGCATCTTCCTAATGCCCATTCTAAAGCAAAGGGCAAATGTGATCTGAGGATGTTTTTGTCCAGTACATGTATGTTTCAACGTCATGTGTATATTATTTACACATTTTTTATACTTGATACACAATTTGCACTTAAACATCTATTTTAAACCCCCTTGTTTCTGACAATATGGGAATGATTAAATTGTTTTTCATAAAACTTTTTTTTTAAAGATATGTTGTGAGGTGAATATAAGTTGGATTAGCAGTGTTACATGTTATTAATGGAGTAGGTTGGAAGGAAGTGATGTTCTCATGCTGTCATTTTCAGTGTTATCACTGATTGGTGAAGACTGAATTGTTGAATAGTATTTAAATTGTAGTTTTAACTAATCCAGAAAACCGTAGTTTTTGGCAAAAGCGCTTAGTCGTTTGGTTGTTTTTAATAAAGTGAAGCGACTGACCTACGTGGTCTGTTTTTTTATTTATTTTGTGTTTTTAATGTCAAATTGGTCCTTTTGGGCTATTTTTTAGTGTTTTTCTAACTGCTGAATCCACACATCCAGACAGAAATGGCATTTTTCACCCATAATGATGAATTTTAATATACCGTTCTTCTCTTAAAGATGAATGGTACACTGGCAAGATTTTATCAAGTTATAGCAGTTTATTATATGATGTTGTCATTCACTATGAAGACTATAATTACCATTTTGCTAAAGTTGTAGCTGCTTTAGATGCATTAAGAGAGGACAGGCAATTATTCAATGCTTCTAAAGGCAAACATGTTATGACTGAATGGGAGGATACCTCTAAAAATAAGGTATAAAGTGGAGGCAAATAATGCTTTCACACTCCTAAAACAGAGTAGACATGACATACTAAGATTTTAGTAGAGTGCATATTGTACAAATATGCTTCAAAGGTTGCAACGAAGATCAGTGTCCTGCAGCCCTTGAATGGAAAAGAAAGCCCAGTTTGTTAACTGAGCTGTACTTTAATCAAGGAGAAGATGAAATATTCCACATCTGAGTGAGTGTGCTTAGCAGTAAAATAGTCCCTCCCTTTATTTAAATACTGTTCACTTAGTAAAGAGTTAACATTGTCAATCAGTTTCTTGGTTCCCCCATGAAGTTTCACAAGCTCCGATATGCTTTTTAATGTGAATTGTTTTATTTCTGTGCAAAACACTGAGGTAGAGCAACCCATCACACTGTGTATGGCGTGACAAGGGTTTACGCGCCATCCAGTGGGCATGAAACAAAGGATTTCAATCTAGGGGTAACAAAAATGAATGTGCTAGCATAGTATGATGGCTTTCACCTGAATAAAGTATAAGTAAACCAAAACTATGTAAGTTGTGATGCAAACAATCCAAATAAAACACAAGAGCACCTACAACTTTAGTGCTTTTCTCCTTTTAAATACAGACTTAATACATACAAGTAACTCTCTAAAAACATTAATTATATGCATAAAATATCGCATCTTGTACTAAAGAACACTAAGTTGTTCTACTACATACTAGGTCACAGTCTAGCTGACTTAAGTTTTTAAATGCAATTTATATTGATATCATGCAATCCAAGGGACAACATTTGCTCTTTCTCAGAGCTGCTTACATAATGCTTTGATCTTTAGGTTATTATTTGTCACCCTTCAGGCTGGTTTGTTTCAGGCATTTAACTATAAAACATGCTTTGAAAGAATCACATTGAGATGAATGCCTAAACAGAAACATTTTGTCTTTATTCACGATGGCTGTTGTATGTTCAAATCCACAATGAGCTTTCTTTCTCACAGTCTTACGTCCACTCAGGTTGGATGTGTATTTTGTTTCCCCTTTTTAACATGCTCACACATTATCTATATTTCGTGACGTCATATTCTCTCTCGATAAAATTTTATTTAGCAGTTGTATCTCTTCAAAGCTAACTTGTATCTCGGTGAGTTTTGATAACCATATAGCCTGACAGAGAGAAAAAGTTTGTGTAGCTACATGCACGCACGCACACACACACACACACACATATATATATATATATATATATATATATATATATATATATATATATATGTGTGGTTTCCCTGCATACTGTTTGTGTCTATGTGCCATCTGTGCGATGGCACTACAGATAGGGTACGGAAAATCTCCCTTTTAGCACTTCTGCATATAACGCTAAATGGGAGATTTCCATTTACTCCATTGTAGTGCAGTCTTGGAGTTGGAATATTAAAGTAGAGCGGTGCAGGGGGGCTTACAATTGTTACAATTTATTTCTCTTTGGTTACACTTGTAACCTTCAGTGTTTCAAAATTCGATGTTCTGGTCTCGATGATCAGAATTTCGATGTTTTGAAATTTCGATGGTTAGAAGTGGAACCATGTATATATATATATATATATATATATATATATATATATATATATATATATATATATATATATATAGCTAGATACATAAATGTGAGGGTATTTCATAAAATTGAAGAAGCAAAAAAATGAAATATCAAAGAGCAATTTCTACCTAGAAAGGAAATAAAATGTATATTTCAAGGGTGCTCTTCAGACCTTCTGTTACTTTTATATACCAACTCTGAGCTATAACACAATAGCAATTAAAAGGCAAATTCCATCCCCTCCAAGTACTGTCTTTTCACGGAATGATGCCAGTATTACAGATATTTGGTGTTATGATCCTTCAACTATTTAGAGTGTTCTCATATCTCTCTCTCTCTCTCTCTATATATATATATATATATATATATATATATATATATATATATATATATTTATATATATATATATATATATATATATATATATTTATATATATATATAGAGAGAGATATTTGAATGTATGTGTGTACAATATCTGTATATATGTATATATATGCATATGCACACATATATATGTGATTATATAATGAATGATCGAACAGTTTAAGGAATGACACATGAAAGATCGACCAAAATGCATCAACCATTAATAGCACTGACAACACAGAGCAGACACACTATATCAAACAAGGAAATACATATCCTTTACATTGAACTACTCAAATTTGTCTGAATAGTGATATTGATTTGAGAAGGGCTTTTATAAGGTAAGTTGCACATTAGGATTAGAGGCGGGGTCCAGGTTAGCAAGCATCACTAAGGTGAGTAAGTGAGCCTTCTCTCAATAACAAAATGCTGAAATAATTGCAAACCATGCGAGTTATACTAAACAAGAGGATATAGCAAATCTACTGGCTGATAAATTCTATTATACTCCACTCTCAGCCCAAGACACAACTCGAGAAATAACCTCGACCATTGCTCCACAAACATATCACTAGGCAGCAGGTCCTCAAAGCACAATTGAAAGCCAAAAACGCTGTATTGATGGGACCTCATAATGTCCCAGAATGCTGTCTTAATAGCATGACACATGACCTGTCTGACCTTCTAGAATCATTGTTTAACCACAGCCAATAAACTGGTTTTATACCAAACAAATAGAGAATCTCTCAACCCATAAACTTGACAAGTCTAAGCCATGGAAAGAATAAACATGGATTTCATAAATGACAGCATAAGAAATCTTCAGACACTGCTTTCAATTCAGTTCAGTTTTGTTAGGGTCAAAACATGCTTACTCACCTTGTGGACTTCTTTGAGAAGGTCTCTAAAGCAGTTGATGAGTCCAAAATAGTGCACATAGTGACTAACTTGACCTGATTAATAAATTCAGTGTAATACACAACTTCAGCATTGTAGACAAGCTCACTAAATTAGGTATAAACCACTACTTCACTGGCAGGCTCACAGATAGGACCCAGAAAATCAGTATAATGGTGTCTACTTCCAAAAAAAGGATTGTCACTAATGAAATCCCTCAAAGCTCAGTGCTGGGTCTGGTCCTTTTTACCATCTACTTCTCTGAAGTCAAGGCTTGCATCAAAGACCTCAGGCTAACCAGATTTGCAGGCGATTGTAAACTGAGTACATACACACATGCATTTATATGATGTACAAAAAGAACAACAGACAATTTGTAAAAAAAAAAAGTTTATTAATTTAGCATCAGACAAGGCAGATGATATTGACAAGATTTCAGCAGCAGTCTTATTATGAATCTACCATAACAGAACTTTCACACTTTATATATAAAATTAATGGATACACATGCACACATGCTAATCCAAAATAAATCAGTTCTCTCAAAAGAGCCATTATATATGCATTTAAATCAAAACTTGGTTTAATATAACAAATATTTGTACTCTCTCTCTCTCTCTCTCTATATATATATATATATATATATATATATATATATATATATATATATATATATATATATATATATATATATATACACACACATACATACATACTGTAACCATATATATCTGTAAGGGTAAACGCACTCATAAATTTCTTTTTTAGCCTGCCAGTTTCTTTCTGTGAAAGAAAGATAGCTTTATTTCAGGGTCAGACAGTTTACCCTTGTAGTATATATAATTAGCAGGGGGTTATTTCATCTTCTGATTTGATCTCAAATGCTTGTTTTTTTTTTTTTTTTTGAGCTGTTTAGTTAATTTTAGTCAATGATGAGAAAAATATATGGGAGAACCAAATTTAATCCATATGATTTCAGTATTGTGCAGTATTGGAGTTAAAATGATTCAGCAGGTGGTGTCATATATATGTACATTGGAGACCTTTGGGTATTTAATGAAGTAGAAGAGCTACACACAAACACACATATGTATATATATATATATATATATATATATATATATATATATATATATATATATATATATATATATATATATATATATATATATATGTGTGTGTGTGTATGTGCGTATTTGTAACATATAAAACATACACAAAACATAAACGAATGGTTCCTGTTGTCCAAAATAAAAAAAAAAAAGATAAGTTACAATTCAGATAATGCCTCTTTAAAGAAAAAAATAGAAATGTACCAAGTGAAACCATTTAACTTCTCAACAATGGATGTGGAGACATTGCCATCTTGCTTTCTTAAAAGTCACAACAGCCTAGGAAAACTATATATTGAGAACTTCAAATAATAAACATTCAAAGCATTTTATTTAAAGCAGGGAAAATGTCATGTTCCCAAAGGTATAATCTACCTCTGTTCCCTTTCTTTGAGTATTTTTTTAATGTCAGACATGCTCAATCCCGTATATATTTCCTGCATCAATTCCAGTAAAGGAGTAATGAGCCTTCCATGCAAAGCAAGATGCTAGTAACGTGTTCTAGTCTTCTTAGCATAATGTACATCACTAAGTAAATGACAGGTGGCCTGGCCAGTATAAATGGCTGCAGATATGCAACAAGCTAAATAAATCACAGTTTATTTGGAGCAATTTATCGTTCTTCTGATCTCATGATTTATTGCTGTGGATTGTGGTAAAATAATTTTGCACAGCACTTCACAACATTTGCAGTTGCCCACATGGAACACAACCAGGCAGTATGCTGGATTTATTCAAAAGCTTCCTCTTCTCTTATAATGTTGCAATGTTTAGGCATTAGATTTGCTCTTTCTGTAACAATAATTGCAGCTTCTTAGTACAATTGAAGAAAAAAAGATTATCGGCTGTTGAAACTGACCAACATTTTTCTGTTACTCCATTATCATATTGAGTGCTTGTGCCATAAGTTATATAAAAAAAAAAAAATCTAGTAGTTTCTTTATGGACATTTGAACTTGGTTTGTATGTCTAAGTGTATTCCCAGTCCTTGTCTTTACAGCTGTAGTTGTATTCCCTAGAACAACATCTGTTAGATAAGTTATCTAATTCCATTCCAAACTCCCTATTATCACTGAATATCCTACGTACCCTAAGAAACTGTGAGGTGTGAATATTATGAACATTTACATATACTAAACTTAGAAAATCATGGACTTTCAGTCAGTCTTCATTTCAATTCTTTCAATATATTATGGCTGCCTTTGTCCATCAGAGACGTGAGTGCCAGACCAGGGGCGAGGTTTCGATTTTCCAGGGAGGGACTTTGTTTCAAATGGATGGGGAACTTATTCCAGAGAAAAGGAAGTCTCTGAGATATATATCTATCTAGAGCTAGTAGTTCTAATTCTGTTTGTTTTCTGGATGTGCAAATTTTTCATTAAAGTGAGGTCCAGGGATGCCTTGCATGCTAAGCATAGATCACCTCTCCATAGTCTGTAGGAGACTGAGTATAGAGCTCTGTGGTGATCCATATGGATACATTGTATTTCTGCCCTGTAGGGAACCTCTATGGCTTTTCAGTAGCATGTGTCTGGTCAGGTAAATGCCAAAGGGGATATCATACTGAATGATGTGTCTGATGAGGGAGAGTATAGCGGTAAAATGACTTCCCTGGACCAAAATGTCATATACTTACTTATAAAGCCAAGCAACATACAAGGATTTCCTTACTAACTTAGATATATGCTAGTTGAAGGCCAGATTACTGTCTACATGTGTTTTCAGATCCATGACTAGTGAGTCAAATTTTAGAGGTGTTTTATGGATGACATAGTTTCCCGGGGTGGTTGACTTCCTAAAAGATACTATAGTGCATGTCTTGGCATGGAGTTTTAATCTATGACTTTGGCACCAGTCATTTTCTCAGCTTATTTGATGATATCCATGTATACAGTAATGTAAGTTTGACTGTCCTTTATAACAGTGAGGTTTATAAGTAAGGACCTAGTGGTTCATTTATGACCCAGGTTGAAAAAGGACTTTATCTTTCAGCTTAGTGGGATACTAAATACAAAAGAAAGGAACGTGCAAATACATTCAACAGTTAAAACCAAAACAAGTGCCAAAAAAAAGAGCATATACAGAACTTTTATTAAAACATATGAATCCACAAAGCTTTAGGATAACAAACCCTTCTTCATTGTGGTACAAAATAACAATACCAATCATTCAGTTAAATACTTAAAAAGAACACAGCCAACCAATCAAATCCCTTATCCAATTAAGCACTTAAAAGCTCTAAAATCACATATTCAAACACTACTATAAAGATAAATACTTAAAAAAATTAAAAAAAATCATTGACAAAGAAAATATATAACCACACACACACACACACACACACACACACACACACACACATATATACACACACACACACACACACACACACACACACACACACACACACACACACACACACACACACACACACAATCTCTTATACATATACTAAATTATAACTGCATCTGTCTCTTTTTCAAAATAGACCAATACTAACTACTTAATTTAATCCTGGAGGTCTATCCACATTAAAACATGAAATTCAATTATATTCTGCTATTTCACGTGTATTGCTTGATGTCACCCCCTCTAATATTAGGATATACTACCTGAATAACCCTAAACATAAAAGTGTGTTGCGGACCTTCCTCCAACTGATGTTTTGAGAGTGTATTAGTTAAACCTTTATGTCTAATATCTGATAGATGCTCCATAATTCTATCTTTCAATTTTCTACTGCACATATCTATATAAAATGGAGTACATGCCTCACAAGTGGCCAAATAGACCACATTCTGCATTGTACAAGTCACAAAACAATGAATTATAAATTCTTTTTGGGTAGTTGGATGTACAAAAAATGTGTCTTTAAGTATGAATTTATAGTTCACACAATTAAGACACAGAACAGTTCCCTTCCTCAATTTGTGTGATAGATTCCTAACTAAAGTCATTTCTTTATAACAAATTTACTCTTTCAGATTCTTCTCTTTCCTGTAAGAAAACATGGGAATGTCTCCTATAATCTTATGTAACTCAGGGTGCGCAGTAAGAATAGTCCAGTTCTTCTATATAATATCCATAATGCTATTAGTTTTGATGCTATAATTGGTTATACATCTATTAACATCACTTTCTCTCTTTTTACCACGATTTTATTTTGAGGGGCCACTACATTTGAAATATGGTCTTGCTTGTCTATCTTGCTCACTATTTGTGTAGTACTTTGTAGCCTTTAACAAGGATTCACTATAATTTTTAGATCTTAACTCATTGAATAATTCCCCCTCCTGTTCTTGATATATATGGTCATCTTATTTAACACACACATTCAAAAATATTGACTCCGAGCAATCCCTTTAACTATATACTGTTGGTGCCTACTAGATCTATGTAAAAATGTATTTGCATTGTACATCATTCTTACGAACGTTTATATGTATGACCTTGTTCTCTTTAATTAGACAGATATTAAAAAAGTAATACTTTCTCTAGAAAAGTTAATTTTAAACTTTAAAAAGTTGGTTGTCATATTCAGATGTTCAACAAATTTCAGCAAATTACTCTCATCACCTGTCCATATCAGAAAGATGTCATTCACAAAATGTAAATAAAACACAACATAGGAAGCATATTCATTCACATTATTAAAAATGTATTGATTCTCCCAATAGTTTAGGGCCAAGTTTGCATAAGTATTCGCAGCCGAGGTGCCCATGGCTACCCAAGATAATTGATGATATTCTTTTTCAAAAATAAAAACATTACAGTTTAAGACAGCGTCTAATATAGAACAAATAGTTTCAGTTTCCTTACCAATGAGACCACCATTTCTACATAAAAAATCTATAATAGCATCTATCCCATAGGTGTTCAAGATGACAGTGAAAAGAGAGACTATATCCAAACTAACAAAATAATAATCTGCTTAGCTATTTGTCTCATGCCATCGATGAAATTTATCCAAAAGTCACCTGTATCTTTAATATAACTTTTAAATTTAGGCAAGAATGTACTCAATAGATGTTCTAAAAATAGGGAGAGGATTTCTGTAATCCCCTATCTACCAGAAACTATGGGTTTCAAAGGTGGGTTACTTCAGTCTTTGTGAATCTTAGGAAGTCCATACAAACAGGGGATAATAGGCGGGGAACAGAAAAATGATGTAGTAGTTCTAAACTAATATCATTCAGCATTTGTAATTCAAATACTAAACTATTCACTCTATGAATGATGTCATGAACAACAACAACATCGTTTTTTCTAAAAGTATCAACATCATTCAAAAAATCATACATACTTTTCAAATAAACAGCTTTATCTAAGACAAAAATTGCCCCACCCTTGTCCGCCTGTTTTATGATAATATCAGAGGAGGAGTTTAACTTCAATAAGGCCTCATGCGCATCTCTAGTAAGGTGTATTTAATTATTTCCAGTTTGATTACCAGGGAAGTCCACTGGGCCCAGAGAGCTGAGGTCAGGGGAGAAAAGCTTCATGAAACAGATTTCAGTAAAGATAGCAGTCCAATAAAAATAAAAGCAGAAGTACAAATACATATCAAATAATACAAAGTGTGAGCAGTATTGCCCATAGTGGAAAACTATCATGCAGAGACATTTTAACAAATTCACACAGTTAAAGTCAAAAGCTATTTCTAATAATTACAGTGTATGAGATTAGCTATAGAAGGTTATAGCCAGCTATAAGGTGCTTAGGAACCCAGGAGGAAACCCTCCCAGGGGCTTTTGTTTAAGAGTTCTAGGGGGGAGTGCAGTTACATGTCCATTTGGAGGAGAGGTAGGTGTAAAGCTGAGTTTTTAAGTTTTGTGTTTGACATTATCCTTAGTGTGGAAGGGAGATAGTTCCATTTCTTACCTAAGGAGAAGGAGAGCAGAAGTTGGCCAGCATGATGTTTAGGTTTGTGGACAGTAATTAAGTTCTGGTGTTCAGATCTGAGAGTTATGTTTGGGGTGTATGGGGGAAGGATGTTAGAGCGGGGCATTTGGTTGGATTAAATATTAGTCTATGTGCTGTAGTGAGCTGGAGGAAGTCCAGGTAATCTGTGATATTAGATTATATTACACAGGACACAGACTCATTAAGAAGATTGTACATTTGCTTCTCACATATGTTCTGGAAAGCAGTAACCACCGGCACACTAACTCATATAAATATACTACTACTTCACCAAATTGCAACTGCCAGTGAGAGTAGAGACCAGACATTTGTCTTCGAGAAGAAAGAAAGAAAATGAGAGAAGATGGCACAAAAGGAAGTTATATATGTCCAGAAAGAAGAAGTCACTCAAACAGAAGAAGAAAAGTATGGAAAATATCATTGTGAACTTATCTAGTGTTTTCCAGGCTTTCAAAGTCATAAAGCACTTAGCAAGCACTGTCAGAGAGGTAGTGTAATGTAGTCTGTTACATTTAGACTTACCTCCATATCTCTCAACTGTCAATATTTTTGCAGGACATCCAGATTATTACTTCATGGTTAGTCTGTTCCTCATAAAATGTATGGGTTTCAGATGAACCACAGTGGCTTGAAGTCACTAAATAATGACATACATTTGTGTTTCAGCATTTGCATTCTTCAGACAATGCAGGGAAAAACACGCCCAGTTATTCTAGCAGCTCTTAATTTTTTTTAATGGGAAGTTCTGGATATGTTAACTGTATGGACAGCAGGCAGAAAGAAATGATTTATTCTGCCACTGTCATTTGCTAGTCAGTCCGGGCAGATTTTACTGCTTAGTGTGGGACCCAACCTTAACAGCTTTCTCAGGGAGTGCTTAACATTTGTTAAGGTTGGGTCTTGCACCACACCGACACTTAGCTGGTTTGTTTTTTTTCAAAATATCATTGTGTAATCCGTGATCTCCATGCAATACAACACATTTATAACTAGTGTGGTCTAGTTATGAGGCAATATTAGTGAGTTAAGCAGAGCAGATTTAATTGATTACATTAATCTGTGGTATAAATGGCAAATTCCTTTCTGAGATAATGAGTAGTATTTTCACTTGACTATATGGATTTTGTGATACTCCCCAACTTCTATTCAAATAGTTATTTCAGTCCAGACACTAATAACTCACTTTTAGGAAGTCAGTTTACTTTTCTGCATTGGCTGGATTAAGACTGAGACGGAGTAAACCTGATGAAAGTTTTATCATCCTGCCACAGTAATTTACTGAGTATAGCAACAATATAAATTCTACAGTTGTGTGTGACTGGCATACAGGTTGGAGTCTGGTTCACTTGCACTGATGATATTACTTATTATAGCCTTATAAAGGCATCAGATGTTTTCCTTAAATTACACACTTGGCTTGTTATGCAAATTTAGGAATTGTTTAAAATCAAATTCTGAACTTAAATCTGATTTACAAAAGCTATGTTTTGTCTCAGTTGCACAGCAATTTTATAGGTATTATTATTTTTTTATTTTATTTTTTTTTTTTTTTGTACTTTTAAACTTGTATCCCTGAATTAGTTGGTGGTGATTGCACCTTGGCTCTGCAGGATTAATGCTTCTGTATCTTAATTTTAAGGACCTGACTTTTAATATTTCTTAAACTTTGTTTTCCTTCTACCACTTAATGACATGCTGCTTAGATTTACAGACTAGTCTTTTGTATTGACCTATGTTTGTAGTGTGTTTTTGTCCTGCTTGGGCATTGCAAACTAGTTGTTCACTTTTAGATGATCAACAAAGTGAAAGATATTAGTAAAGAAAAACAGATTTTCAGATCAGTGTAGAGTTTTCTTGCAGATGGCATTTTTGACTATGTGGTTTTGAAATGTGAAAACTTAATGTTTTTACTGTTGTGGATAGTTAAGTCACATAGGGATAAACATTGACGATCCTTTTGTTTGCTTAACACTGGCAACACAGCAATAAGTAAGAGCATCGCAAGAAGGAAGCACATTGTCTGAACACAACATAGATTAGTTTCTTAGGGATAAGATAATAGGAATATTGTTCACAACTATTTCTTTTTTCTCAGCAGTAATGCTTCCACTGAAGCAGAACTTTGGGAAATTATAATAGTTACTCCATAACAAAATGATGGCTGTTTTACATCTAAAGAACACAATGAGTCAAAAAGATGTTAGAACAGCATGTACAGTAATTATGGACTGTACCGTTTAGTCACATAAAAACAGTAAAACAAGTGCTTTTCATCCTTTTAGGTCTGTGAAGTCAATGGAGTATGTAGAATAACAACTCTGCTGTGCTTTTATCTACCAAACAATAATAGTGTTCACATGTTTTTTGGGCATGCTGTTAGTGTGAAATGAATGAGTTCTATAGCAAATGATTTACCAAGGATCTGCATAAATTCCTAAGGTAAAGTGCCAAAAAAGACAGTTAGCAGAAGTCAGTATGGAGAGAACATTGGTTTTACTGATTCAGCAGTTATTCTGTACATGGAGTAATCCTGTACAGAAATTTAAGTGTAACAGATTGACATAAATAAAAAGCACAGATACAATACAAATGTACTATTTCTGCAACATGATTAGTGTGTTTTTAGAGTTTATAGGTCAGATGAGCAGTAGTCGCTTGATGTGAAATTTGCTTATCAACGTATACCAGTATGCTTGTACACATATATGGATTGTTATTGCTGTTGTAACCCATATTGGAAATCCTGCATTTACATAATGTTTGTATTGTAGAAATATTGTACTTGAATGGTAGTTTTCACATGGATGTAAAGAACCAAGTGTGATTTGGCAGGGCATACACTAATTCTCTTGTATGATGGCAGTCTCTTGTATGATGGCAAACGAAACATATCGACAACATGTGTGCCTTTTCTGCAAATGCTGTCCTCAGGCACACGCAATGACACATCATCATATTCTGCAAGTCATATGTCTTATTGGTCATGGCTTTTAGCCACTTAATAATATACTGAAGACAGCAGTTACATGCATTATGCTAAGAAGCTTGGCAAATTACTTATTTTGTACAATGGGCTTATCATATTCCTTTGCCATAGGAATTAAGACTTCATTCTTTCTGGTTCCTCTTTCTCATGCAATAAGAACATGAAAAGCTGCTGTAAAAAAGCCATAGTTGTTTACAGCAACCGTAGTCTGCCTACATATATTATGAATAATTTAATATGCTGTTTTCAAACCATTTGAATTCATATTTCTTTACTCCAGACAGGTGGCATGAATCCTTGTGGCTTACCATCTTTTTCTCTCCAACAAATACATCAGTAATTGTTACTTTGGCTGTCTTTGTGTTATGCTCTGCTGAGCAGATAATATGTTTCTTGAGGAATTAGCAGAAGAAGATAAAAATGAAGCAGAAAAGGCTCAAGAAGTGAAAATTGCAGAAAAGAATCAGACCATTTCATAGCATGCTTTATTCATATTGTCTCTTGCAGAAATTAGGACACAAAAGAGTACATGTAAAGATAGATTGTCAGCCATTTATTTTATTTTTTTTCAGTCTGTTGGCCTTTATTAAAGGCAGTAGATATACAAGTCCCATAATGCTGATTTCAGACAAGGTGGTCGCGATCTCTGTTTTTCTTAAGTGATCTTCATTGGGTTACATTGTACGCACGTAGGGGTTGAGGTAGACAGACACGAGTCTATATAAATCAAAACTTTCATACCATATGACACTAATAACAGCATTAAATTACCAACATGCATCCTCTGTAGAAAGTTCATCTAGTTGTAACACCGAATATTTATATTAAACCAGATTTGTGAGGTACAGAATGCTGAAAATTACAATAGTAAATCATTCCTGCCTTTAGCATGAGATCTTAATTTACTTTACTGTGTGCTTTTCCTCTCATAGTTTACGTTTGTAAGAATTGTCAACTCAAATTGTATATTTAAATGAAGACCCAGTCTGCTGATAACACCTCTGCATTCATCTGAGACTGAGTAGCAGAACACGTTGTAATTACATTTTCATGTATGACATTTGAAGCCTTGAATTTATGGACCAAAAACCAGTTTCATTTTGATTCATTATGAAGCATGCAAAGATTACAATGAAACACACATCACATGAAACTTGACTGCAATTAATTAGCTGTTTTTTTTTTTTTTTTGCTGTGTTTTTTTAAGCAATACAGTTATATAATAGTGTTAAGCTTTCTTCATGCCATTAAAGCAAAATTGGTATTTCTGGATTCCTAATCCAGATACAAATATTATTATAGATTGAACTTCTGTCAAGATGGTTTTTGTGTGATTTCATCCTTCTCACAAACCTTTTGTTTCTAAATTGAAGCATAAATAATGCAACAAAATACCTTTGCTTGCACGCTGAGATCTTGATTTATCTCACTGCTATATTCATAAATCTTTCTGCTAAATGAAAGTGCAGTCACATGTATACAGTTATGGTGTTCCTTGTTAAAGAGTTATTGATTTAAAATGCAATGTCACTCATAACATAAATAACCACACATTAATCTTTCATTATAGAAGTGTGTCTGTGATCAAAAATGTAATATTTGAATGCAGATGAAGTAGTTCAGGTTTTGATGCTTGCAAATATCAGCAGAACTAGTACAAACTGAATATATGGTTTGCTTTTGCATACTAATGGTGTTTTTGCTTTATCGGATATTTCTACTCCAGAGGACAATCCAGACATTTTAATTCAAACTTCCAGAATTTTACATTCAGTAAGGGCCCTTGTATATTAGCTGATGTAACTTATGATGTGGAAAATATGTAGACTTCTTCCTGAATTTGAACTAAATATAGTTCATTTCAGTTATGCATGACATCACAGACTAATTCTCATGATAAAAGTTGTACATAATTTCATGTTGTCTATCTGTCTTCTGTTTTATTTCAGACTTGCTCACACAGGTTACTTTGATACTATTTTTTGCAATTAAACAATAGAAAAACAACTATTGCATAGATTTTTAAGAACAAACATATTTAGTACACATATGCATTAATGCACAAACGCTGAAAGACACACCAAAACAGCCAGCAGTCATTAATATGCGTTTATACTTCCAGTTCAAGAAATTCTGACAAACATTGCGCCTCTGTTAATGCTTAGCTTTCTGTTTTCTAAACCTGTTCTCCATGCGGGGATTTGCAAAGGTAGCAAGTTGAGCAGCCCTCACCAAGTATCTCCAGCTCAAGCTGTGAGGATGCAAGCATTCCCAGAGAAGAGAAGAAAGAGAATTTCTGCAGTGCGCTGTTCATCTACCAGAGGCACTGTTTACCAGTTTAGTACACCTTGTACACCTGTTCAATCTTACAGACATGGGCTATTAGTAGTACATATCTAAACACCTTCACTGGTTTTCGAAGTTCAGAACTGTGGCTCTTCTCGGAGATCTTTGCTGACTGCAACGCTTCTCACAGCAGCTGAGTGAGTCCAGTGCTCTTATGGAAGAACATTTCTGCCAGCTGTATTCATGATCTCCAGCTTTTATTCACTCCAAACCTAAAGAGCATAGGTGAATAACTGGACAAAGTTTAATATTTACATTTCTTTATTTGTTTTTTTTTAAGTCTGTTTACTATCTCACAGCATTGATACCCATCATATGAGTATATAACTCAGTGTACGGTAGCAGTGAATACAGTTTTCCATCAATATTTTCCAAAGCATACAGTTATGTGACACACTGCAGAATGTAAAATGATAAGGCTGTATATGCAGTAGATATTTGCTTGTAATGACAATAGAGTTCTAGCACTGTGCATCAGTTATACACTTTGAAAAGGAAGAAAAAAAGTTAAATTCTAAAGCTGTACTTTCAGTGTATTCTTTACAATATTTACAAGAATATGTATTGTGAGAGGGAACAGTACAGAGAAAGCTGTACTTAGATAATTTAGTACCATGACTAGTCCCCAGATCGCACTCCCTTCAAAAAAATATTCCTACAGGTTGGGGTTTGGCATATTGGTTAATGCATTTGCGTAAAATATAAGAGGGACAGGGTTTGACTTTCACCAAGGAGAACTGTCTAATCTTAAAATAACCCACCAGGGCAGTAAGCTTAGAATTAACATATGAACTTAACACATGCGCACTTGCCAAAAGGAATTGATTTAAGCAGATAATGTTTCATATCATTCCATCTTGACTTAATTTTAACACTGTAATTTTCCCAGTTACCCAAGCACCACTAAATTGTGAGTACCAATTGGCACCTCTTCTATGGAGCTAACCATACCCCTTAATACTTTGTGCCAGGATCAGCTACCTTTTCACTCTGACCATACTATAGGATTGGTAGAGGGTAGAGAAGTATAAAGGGGATATTAAAGGTTTGGAGGTAGCTTACATCCTTCTAAGTTGGGAGTTGCTGGTTGAAGGCTTACTGTCTGTTATTCTAAAAGTGTCTTAGTTCTGGTTTAAGCACTTGGGCTTCAGGCCAGTTATTTTACATTAAGAAGGTTTGTGGTCTGCACTATTGTGGGAGGAGAGGGTAGATTCTGCCCTTTTAAGCTTGGAATTGCTGGTTAAAGTCTTATTGTGCCTGCTTATTTGAACTGTTTCTTTCTGAAATTGGTGCACTGTGTTTGCTGCAACATAGACTAGATTTAGACCTGCTGAATCTAGCTTTGTTTGTATAACTTGAGCACTAATCCAGTCCATCTTTTTTGGAGAAGGTTCCCCAGCACCCTAGTGGCAGGAGTGTGCAATTAGAACTTGCCTGATTGAAGACTGCTGGAACAGGACTCAGTTTTGAGCTTATTTATTGGTTAATTTGTTTAAACCAGTTTGCTTTTGTTTGCTACTGTTATATTTAAGTGTGTGTCTGTTCTCCTCTGTTAAACTAACCAAAACAGAATTTAACTATATTTAGCATAGTCTGGTTACAGGTTTTGCTGTATTCAGATCTGTTTGTGTAATTCCTGTGTTTCCTGCTATGCCATCCTGTGTTGGCCAGGGCCTGCCTGCACTTAATGGGAGTAAGTGAACTGGACGGAACTGGTCTGGCATAGGGTGTTGAGCTAAGAGCTCAGTGACAAGGGTTGATTGTTGGTCAGTCCCAGTGGTTCTATTTTATTTTTGTTTTTTTGGTATTTAAAACCAGCATGCACATGGGTTTGCGCTTGTCTGCCCATTGTGCACAACCACTGTGCTGTTTTAACCCTTTGCAAGGTATCTCAGTTGCATTTTTTCCCTTACAAGCACTCCCGTATGAGTGAGGCCCATGCCTGCAGCTACTGTATTGATTTTATCCAGCCTTACTCACACCTATAGGTACTCTCCACAGATAGTACCCACTCTACTGTCTGACATCACTTCCACAGATTCTGATAACCATGTACGGACAATTTCCTATGGTTACTCCTGCTAGTCTGGTTGATATGGGCATCCTGAGATAGTGTAGCAACTGCCTTATGTACACAGATAACCCTCTGCTACTAACATCTAGGAACACAATATGTGAGAGATGCAGTTAAATTAAGAACCTAGAATCCTTGCTGCCTCAGTCACAAGCCAGCACATCTGGAACTGAGAAGGGTGTCTGCACAAACACTATGAGCCCCACACCTCTAACACCACCCACATCTGTACAATACACTTCTACATATGCAGGGGTTCTCAATAAAATCATACCTAAACAAAAGAGACCTCCAAAGCAAGAGCACACATGCACATCACAACCCACAGCACCAAGCATCACACATAGTACACACGTCTGTGTCTCACAGCCTCTAAGGCCCAACCACAAACCCAACATGCTAGTCGTAGGAGATTCTCTCATGAGACACACAGATGTGCCCCTCACCAGGCTAGAAAAGGAGAAAGTCACAGTAAGTTGCTTGTTAGGTGCTAGAATCTGCCATATCATACATGCACTCAAGTCTCTTAACAACAGGTACTGTTATGACTCTGTCGTAGTCCATGTTGTTGTGAATGACTTGAGATGTACCTCTCTGGACTATATGAAGAGAGACATGATTGAGCTAGCTGAATATGTGTCCCAGGCAGGCATGTCCGTAGCCTTAAGCAGCATCCTACCATCAGCCAGAATGATGCCTCAGTGCAAACAAAAAATTATTGACTTTAACAATGATCTTAGTTTCTGCTGTCATTTCAAGGGGATCCAGTACCTGACATCCCGGGAGGGAATGACTGACAGACCATGATGATTTGCCAGAGATAGCCTTCATCTATCTCCACTGGGCTTTAGGCTTCTGGCAAAGGCTGTTACCTCCCCATAGTGCCTTTTTTAGGCAAAGTCATGAGCACAAAATTACCGACATGAAAAATTCTTAAAAACAAAATTTAAAGGTCATGCTGCTAAATGCTAGGAGTCTTAGCATGACTCTGCACTCATTGCAAGCATTCCTTTTGCTTGAGGATGCTGACATTTGTGCAGTCACTGAAACCTGGTTCACAGCTGTGGAGAGCTCCCCAACTTTACCAGGTTAGTCATCCTACCATACTTTCAGACCCCAAACAGAGGGCTATAACACCAAAGAAGGTGGACTTTTAATATTTATCAAAGACTTACACACCTCCAGGGTGGTCAGACGGTATGATGCACAGGAGACATTTCAAGTGTAGTAAACTGTTGACAAAACACCTGTTTAAATCATACCTAGATACAGACCCCCAACCATGACTCGAGACGTCCACTCCATCTATGTGGACTTAATTGTCAATCAGGACATCGAGTCAACCCTCTACCTTGATCTTGGGTGATTTTAACTACCCAGCCGTAGGGTGGAAGACCTATTCTAGCCCAAACATGAATGCTCAGAGATTCCTCGACTTTGTCATTGCCAATGCTTTAGATCAGCTGGTCAACACCCCTATGAGAGGTGAAAATATCCTGGACCTGGGCCTAACCAACATGAGTAGCCACTGCAGCACTGCTACAGTGTCATCCTCCTTGGTAAGATCCAACCATAAAGCAATCACTTTCAAAGTCGCCATATACCCTGACACCCCCCCCCCAATCAGGATCAAATGAAAAAACATTTCCAAAGCTGACTACAATCTCCTCAAAGCAGGTATAAACAGCTTCACGGCCACTGTCCCTTCAGTTGGAATTGGCACTAATGTCCAGGCATACACCAAAAAACTATATGAGCACTTACATAGCTGTATGGACTCAGCAATACCTAACAGGACCAAATCATCTTCCTCAAGGAAGAGTAAACTTGTCTGGCGGACAGTAACAATAAAAAACTCTATAATAGAAGGAAAAAATTTTTGTCCAGAGCCAGGAAGGAGCAAGTGCCAAGTTGGAAGCAATCTCTCCTTTGTCTGAATAAGCAAATAAGGTCACTGGTGAAATCCTCTAAGGCTAACTTCGAGTCCAAATTGGCCACATCTACCCAGGACAATCACAAGACCTTCTTCACATATGTCTGCAATCTCAAAGGCAACACCTAAATCTGCTCTGAACTGGTGATCAATAGCACCACATATATAGACCCATAGATATAGCCAACCTACTGGCAGATAGGTTCAGTAAAAACTTCACCCCCCCCATTAGTAAAGCAGGACATCCCCAATACCTGCCCCCTCCCCTTATCACCAAGTTCTTAATGCCCTCTCAAAGGCAAAAAAAAAAACGACCCGATAACATCCCTGGATGTATCCTACATGAACTCATACAGTAGGTCTCCGCTCCATTAGACACCCTATTCAACCAAAGCCTGAGCACTGGCTTCATCCCAGCTGAATGGAGGACAGCCACTGTCATCCCTCTACACAAAAGTGTTGTGTCCACTGAGCCAGGCAATTATAGGCCCCCAGCCTAACTAGCCTGATCTGCAAGGCCATGGAAAGCATTATTATGGACCTTATAAACCAGGACATTGGCAACCTCCAAGTGCTTGACCCCACGCAGTTTGATTTTGTCAAAAGGAGATCACGCCTGTCAAGGATCTGTCTTGGAGCCTCTACTGTTAGGGATATACTTTTCTGAGGTGCAAGCCAAAATCAGTGGACTGTGTCTGTCCAAGTTTGCAGATGACTGCAAGCTGGCCACTATCTTAAATTCCCCTAGTGATGTGAACATCCTCCAAGAGGGCCTTACCCAAACTAATGACTGGTGCCAGAAGCATGGCCTCAAATTGAATGCCAAAGAAATGCATCATTATCCCCTTTGGGGAAAATGTCATCTCTAATAATTATCACATTAATAACAACATACTAAGCATGGAATCAGTCATGAGGGACTTAGGCACCCAGGTTGATAGCAACCTGACTTTTTACCACCACATTGCCTCCATTGTACAGAAGGTATTTTACATGGCCCGCCTCATAAATAAGGATATTTCATCCAGGACTAAGAAGGTCATAACATCCCAGTACTCCACCCTTATCAGACCCATTATTGAGAACAGTGCTCCCTTTGGCATGTACCTTGCCAAGCACATGCAACAGTTGGAGAGACCACAGAGGTTTCCATACAGGAAAATCCAAGGTCTCAAACACCTATCCTATACAGATAGGCTAAAAGCCCTGTCCCTCTACTCAGTCTCATACAGACTGCTCAGAGGTGACCTGTGTCTGGGATGCAAGGCCATTTCAGACCCAACCTTGATGGAGTTGCTTCATATCCATAAGACAAACTCCACTCATGCAAACTGCATGCAAGGCCTTAACCTAGTCTGTGACATTAATAGAACTTGTTGGCAGGATAGATTTGTGTCCCAATGTCTCCATTGTCAGTGGAATAGACTCCCTCTCCATGTTGAGCAGAGCACCTCTCTAGCCCTCTTTCAGAGGAACCTGGACAACTTGATGGTAAACAGAAAATATACCCCTGTGATCCCACCTGTGTCCCTGTTGGATAGAGGAAACAGGTACTGACTTTGAGGGAACATGGGTGAAATTCTTGGCTAGGCTTATAAGGGCCATTGGGCCAATAGCCTAGTATCATCCTATGAATCTATGAATGTTTCAAAGGGGTATTTTGAGAGGAGCTGTGTTGGCCCACAGGATATTAAAAATTAGTGAATGACACAGAGTAGTTTGGAAACACTAAACTGGACATCGGTGTGTATGTGTGTGTGTGTGTGTGTGTGTGTGTGTGTGTGTGTGTGTGTGTGTGTGTGTGTGTGTGTGTGTGTGTGTGTGTGTGTGTGTTTGTGTGTATGTGCATGTGGAAGAACAACTTTGGCAGGGCTAACCACCAGTCTGTGTGAGGTTAGAAGATTATCACTGTTGTCAAAACAACAGCGAGGAATGAGAAGAATTCAGAGCTGAGTGCTGCACAAGAATAACCTTTATTGAAAAACATTAAGTTCTTTCATTAACAGGATCAGATTCTGATTCTGATGAAGTCCATTAAACTCAAGGATGAAAGCACTTAACGTTGTTGTTTTACTAACAATTTGTCATGTGGATTATCTGGATTAAGGTTTTTACTGTTGATATAACACCCCAACTTCATGTGCAAAAAATGGGAAAAAGGGGTTGTGGATGAACAGAGAGAACAGACATTGGGAAACAGAAATATGATGAGGTGTAAGGATTGTTAATGGGACACTTGCATGTGGTACAGTTGCAGAAACCATATTTAAGGGAGTTTTAGAATTCTTTGTATCAGCATTTTTGATGAGTCAGAAGAAAGTAACCCCCCAAGGTGTTGTCCTAGGACAGAGTAGCTATGATCACTTTGAAAAAAATTGTTAGAGTATGTAAATAAGGGGCTCCAGAGGTTATTATTCAAACGTGATAATATGTTTGCCATACTGATATGCTATAAGAGAGCAAAGAGAAGAGAAAGAAGCCTTTGACTATTGTGTGAATTGGCCATTGTCTTCATTAACATGGAAGCGTTCCCACGGGGGTGGGCAAAGAAGGGTAGGCAGAGAATAAAGCACTTTCCTAGGCAGAAAGTCCACTGTATCCTGGCAGGACAGCAAGTGAAAGAAGCAGTCTCAGTCTGTCTGTTCTTGACTCTGGATTAAGGTAATCAACAGGAATTGGGGGTAGGACATTTAGGGCAAGTGGTGGTGTGCGAAGGAATACATTAACTGTAGTCCACATTGGGAAATGAGCCTGAGTGTACCACAGATCTGCAGACTAAGGGTTTCACTTTCACTTTACAATATATGGAAAAACAGTAGGTTTGGATTAATTTCTGTTGGGTTAAGATTGTATGCTGGTTGTTCTGCTTTCAGGCTCTAAATTGTTTTATCTTGCCTTTGCTGATTATGGTGGATTGCTCTACTGTTAGTCAGTCTGGTGGTCCATTTTAATGTTGTGATGCAGACCAGCAAAGGATGTGGTGGGTATTCTTCAATGCTACAGAGTTCACTGCATGATTTATTTCAGCTGATAGTGTTGTTTGTGAGTTTCCTTTTGGAGCATCATGGCACAATCTCATGGTCTGGACAGGTAATGTGGAAATGCAGAGAAAAGGAATGCTCAGCCTACTTTCTCAAGCTGATTCAGGTTGTGAAGGAGTTGCTGCAAGAAAGGAATGCATTGTATCCTAAGGTGATGTATTCTGTTGTGCTCTCATGCACAATATTCTTGTTTGGCTCTTTTTCTAGCACATTGGTCACTTTGGGCAGGGCTTGGACACCTTTGGCAGGCTGGAGAAGCTGACTGCAATATAGAGATGCAATGTTGGCTGCACTTGAGTAGTAGCAGGAACCAGGAAGCAGCTATAACCAAGGAAACATTGGTTAAAAAAATTCAGCAATGTGGGAATAAAGGGCACTTAGTCTTCCACATTGAGTGAGTGCAAGATGGTGGCCTGTCAGACTGCTCAGTGGCAGAGGGCAATAAACACAATTTTCTACTGTCTCAAATACAACCAAATTTATATCTATGCAAACACTAAGCATTCAAAGAAGAACCCAAGTAATTTTTGTTGGCAAACAAATATTTTTCAGGAGGTGCTTTTATTTTTGATGTTCTCTTGTATCACATTAGGATATCATCAGTGTAGAATAATAATGTTGTCTTTAGGAGTTGGTATGAAAAAATGAAGAGATGACCTTGAACTTTAGTAGTCTGTGCTTCTGAAAGGGTTCCATGTTACGTAGGATTTCTTCCGCACGTTGCCATTGAGTTAGTGCCTCTGCTTAAAAAGCTAGGAAGTCACAGTCAGACTATGATCACCCTTCACTGTAGGTAGAATCAGTGGTGCAATGGGTATCACACTTACTTTTTGTGCAAAAGACCATGGGTTCTGTTTCCACATTGGGCAGATCAATTGCTGACACTGCAGTGCATCAGAAAGGGGGTACCATCCTTCAGATGAGATGTTAAACTGAGGCTCCATCTGCTTGAGTTGGTGGCAGCTCAGGTGGATGCTAAAGATCCCACAGCAGCTATTGAAAAGAGTAGGTGAAGATCCGTAATAGCATGGAAAAATCTCAACTAATAGGGATAAATACATCCTCAGGTTTCTTCTGAAAAGAACCTACTAGCCTACTGGGACAAACCCAGTCAACAAAGGATAAATAAAGCTGCCTTCTGCTTTTACATACCATATTTGTAATCAACAGATTGTAGGGGGCACTGTGCTGAACATTTCCTTGGGTTTCTGCTTCATAAATGTTTATGTATGAATAAGATATGTACTACCATGCTTAGTGTGTAGCTACTGAGATCACATGAAATTGCTGACTCTGTCACTTGTTCTTCCTGGGGCTTTCGGAGAAGTGGATCATCATTTTACTGTCATGAGCCTGAGTCATGAATTGTGGTTAAGATGGCAGTGGGTTCAGTCGACATCTTGGGTACTGCAAAAGGCTAATACAGGAGCTTGCTGTTTCAAGGGGCACAGCATGACTCCCTCTTTTTAATCCATCCTTTGGGTGAGGGAAAGGTTATGTGCGGGAATAACATAAATGTTGGTTTTGAGCTGATTAATTACTGGACCAGGAATGCTGGGAGGCTTGGGAGTAGGTTGCCCGGAGTAATTTAGGGCATACATTGGGAATGTGGTGCAATAGCTGTTGGAAATGAATGTTTTCCTATATTGTGTGGAACCCATTGGAGATTTCTTGATAAAAAGGGAGAGAAGAGAAAGTTATTGAAAATATTTGCTTGAGCCAAGAGAACATGCTGAGGTACTCGAAATAACAGAGGGTGGATTGGCAGCACGGTTGTCATTTAAGAGCAGATTATCCACACTTGTTCTGCATTGGTATGATGATACAAACTATCTGTTCCCCTGGGTAATGAGCCAGCTGGCCGATGAGGCTATTAATCACCAAAGAGGAGCCCAGTTTTAGTTATAATTAGAGGAAGGGTACAATGTTGAATTCTAATTTAGGGTGGTATAAGCATGCAATACTGCCAATATAAACCTGTTAGGTTTGAGCTCCAAGGGAAATAAAAATAAGATGATTTTGGTCTGGGCAATATTATGTTTAGGGGTGGGCTGGTAAGGAGTTTAAAGCTGTAATACACAAATTAAAAAAAGTCTCATTGTATGGCAAATTGCCTAGTCTGGCATGGCAAAAATAAGCTAAATGCAACAGAAGTAGGTTTAACATAGGCATCATATACAGGTAAACTAAGGACAAAATAGAGGCAGATACTTAAGCTTGTTTTAAGTATGTTACAGAATGTAAATAATGTAGAACTGGGAAAATGGAACACATCAGTGGGATAGGTGAATTCCCTCATATAGGACATGGTCAGAGATGAGTGCAATCCAGGGGAAAATGGTAACACTCATCCAGGAAGGAAGACAAGTCATGATGAGCCAGCTAACCATAGGCAGAAGACAAGTCTGCTGTCATGAATGAGTAGGCAAACTTGCTGTACTGGAGACAGCGATAGGAGGACATCAGGGGAACATATCAGACAACTACCAGCCATGGAGTACAGCACAAGTCCAACTCACAAAAATAGTAGCTAGCAGCACAAAAAAATCAACCAGTAATCCACCAAAATGCCGCTGGAGTTGCAGAAAAGAAACCAGATGAATTAATGATTGTAATTTAATGTAAATCGCAAAAATCATTAACGCACTTCACATAAATAATAAAAACACGCGTTTTCGTCCCTCTCCACCAGGACTTCATCAGACAATTCTATGATCAATCTCATTCCTTTATATACTTTAATTAATACATGTTTATCCAATAAAATGATGCAAAGAATTAAAATTGAAATTCAAATATACCAATCTTGTTCATCTATTCATAAATATTAAACAGTACTAATAAATAATCATGAAAATAACCAGCCTTGGGATCATTCAAAGACTCTTGTAGGTACAGCTCCCTCAAGTGTGCAAAACCTGCAATAACATATCAACTTTTCATGTTAAAAAGTTAAAAAATTGATGCATTTATTACATTTGATGTTATATAAAAACTATTTGATGTATTATTAAAACCTTTGAATAAAAATTTTTAATAAATAATCATATAAATATTCAAAAATAAATAATTAATTATTTTTAAATATATTAAAAAATGTTAAAATATAAAATGTATTTTTGTGTTTTTGTGTATTTATTCAGGATCATCCTTCCTACAATTCCTCCTATTTCTCAAACTTTATAAGCTTTTAATTTCAATAATGGTCTGATAGAGACCATCTCATTTAATCCAGGTTTCCTACTTGCATCCAATCTCACCTGCCACCATAATTCCTTGTTCTCCAGGATGTCTTCCCATGGACCCCCTCTAATATCTCGTTTGACCTGCTCAATTATAAACCATTGATACTTAGCTTCCTTACAATCAATACCATGTTTATATAATGCATTTGTCTCTTTGGACTTACTGATGTCATATATATGTTCGTATATCCATTTTTTTAAAGCCCTCTCTGTCTTGCCTATATAAAATGATTGGCACTTCTGACAGGTAACTAAATACACCACACCTTGGGTGTCACAGTTATAGTAATCCCTACCTCTTAATTTCATGTTCCTACTTGGGATGTATATCTCTTCTTAGTCATAATATAAGGACATTGTTGGCACCTTCCACATTTGAAAGTGCCTTTCTTTCTGTAACATGCTCCTTTATTATTTATTACTTTGCTTTCAAACATGTTACGTAAACATATTGAATTCTTATATGTGGCATGAGGTGTCATAAACTTGATTTCATCCATATCTGTGAAAGATAAGAATTGTTCCCATTCCTTGTTTATCATACTTTTCATATTTCTATTGATAGAATTATACTCAACTATTAATCTTTTTGTGTTTTTGTGTAGTGTTATCATTTTCACTTACACTTTTTCCTTCGTTCAAGTTCCTACTTTCCTTTATCCCTTTGATGGGTTCAAATCTATCTTTCCTACCTATCTCCACTTCTTTCCTAATATCCTGGATGAATTTATTAGGGTAACCCCTTTCCAAAAACATAGTTTCCAATTTGTCACATTCCTCCTTGAAGTCAATGTCCCTACTTGTCATCCTAGAACCCCTCACAAACTGTCCCTTAACTATATTTTTCTTACAGTGTGAGGGGTGGGAACTATTATAGTGTAGGTAGGAGTTACAAAATGTAACTTTTCTAAACACCCTGGTTTCAAATTTGTGGTCAAATTTAATGACTTCAACATCCAGATAATTTAAACTATCTTCATTTAAAACATATGTGAATTTCAAAAATTTTGTAGTCAAACTGATATATTCAAAAAATTCCAAGAATTTTTGTATTCCTCCGGTCCAAAAAATCACAATATCGTCAAGGAATCTATGGTACAATGTCCAATACTTATTAAAACTACAATTTGTGATATACTTTTCTTCCCATCTTGAAAGAACAATATTTGCTTACGTAGGGGCACATGCTGCGCCCATGGACACTCCACTAGTTTGTTGATAATATTCCCCATCAAATATTAAAAAAATTATATTTCAAAACTGTGTCCATGAGGGCAACTGTGGCTACCTTCTCCTCATGTGTCATTTTTTGATCTAAATAAATACTTGTTTCAAAATAATCCATCCCTTCCTTGTATGGGATACAGGAAAAAAGATCTATAATATCAATAGTTATGAATATTAAATCATCTTTATATACTTGGTGTGAGTTCCTTAAAAATCCCACGAATCCTTTAATATTATTTTGTTATTGACCCATATATGCTTTGCTTTTTCATCTATATATTTAGCCAGGGGTACTGTCTTCGCACCTTCAGCTGTCACAATGGGTCTAAGGGGGGGGGGGTCCTCTTGATTTTTATGGATTTTGGGGATCCCAAATATGGTAGCTAATCTCGGATGTTTGTTTTCTAAATACCTGTATGTCTTGGTGTCAATTACCTTCTCTGTTACCAAATCATCTAACAACATATCTATCTTTTTATATGCTATTTCAATTTCATTCTTTGATACCGTTCTATATTTACTTTCATCTCTCAAAATAGAATTCATTTTAGCTTCATACAGTATTTTATCCATGATTACGATACCCCCTCCCTTGTCAGGTTTCATTATCCTCACTTTCTGATTGTTTTTTAATTCTTCTAATATTTCTTTTTCTTTTTCTATCAGATTGTACCTATGATTGAAACTATTCTTTCCCCCTACTTTTCTAACTTCTTTTTCCAATACATTTTCTAAATTTTTGAGCTGAGGTAATAGTGGTGGGTTATATAAAGAACTCCTATTCAATCTAGCCCCTTCACTATCATTTCTTTTGAACCCAGCTCTTGTGGTTAAAATGGACAAGTTAATTTTCCTAATGAATAATTTAATATCCAATATTGTTCCTGTCACATCCCCTTTACTAGTTGGGATATATTTTAGACCCTTACTCAATAAATTAAAATGATCTTTGGTCAACAAAATATCACTGAAATTATAGATGGAGAAACCTCTATATATGTTTCTATCTTTCTCAACAATAATATCTTGACTATCAAACTTGCTATAGAAGAGGGGATACAATTTAATATCTTCCCCTTCCCCTTCTTCCCCCTGTTACCTGAAAATTTCCTCTCTTATACTGTGGCTGTTGAAACTCATCTCCATTAATCCTTAAAGGGGGAAATTCTTCATCATACAAATCCATACCCCCACCCCTCTTCTTTGTCTCTCCTTTGATGATCCTGTTGATAAAATATTTGGTTATTTCTCTTGTTTTTAATGTATGCAGGTTTAGGGTAACTGGTATTATTACTGTATTCCATGATATCCCTATTCAGTTTCCCCATTTTACGCTGTATGATAATCTCACATCTTGAGTCAATGTCTTTTCTAATATTGAGATATTTTTTCTTTTTCTTCCATGATACTAAAAATTAAATCATTTTTAATACACATGTCTAGTTCATGAATATCTCTTCCCAGTATTTCCTGTCTTCTTACATTATCTTCTATAATCAACTGGACTACTTCCAGCCCACATTTATTAAATACTTTCACCAAATTCTCATGAAATAAAGAACCATTTTCCACATTGTTGGGATACTTATACATTCTGAGTCCCTTAGGGACTATCTCTTTGCGTAAACATTCATTAAGATAACCATTCTCAATGCTCAAAGTCCTGTATTGTGTCATTAATTTCTTAAGTTCGTAATTTATCTGTATCTGAACAACCTTCACCACAATTTTATATACTTGTTGATTTTCATTGACAAATAAAAATCTTTCTTTAACCACTCAGTTGTGGTTTGAAAGTCTAATCTGACAGTACCTTTTGATGCTGGTAAAGATTTGGCTCTAGCCCCCAGTAGATTATAGTTCCCATCAGTCGCTTCCATTCTTCCTGTCCCTACATCCAGTATCCTAGGCGTTCTCATGGGGTTGAAGTTTGTCCCTTCGATATCGTCAAGGTCGCCGGCTGTATCATTCTCGCCAATAAGCTCCCTCTTTCTTTTGGACGTTGACCCCAGGAATCCTTCTGATGTACCGCTGTTGATATTTACCGTTGTTTTGGCAGGAAGCAAGTTGTGACACAAAGAAGTAAATCGATTAATTCCGTCAATTGGCCAATCAGCTTACGCATCTGGCCCACGTCTTCTTGCACTTCCGAATTCATGGTACTGTCTTCACGAACACAGTTAATCTGCAACTCTCTCTCCACCAAGAAACAACTCCAACTCACAAAAATAGTAGCTAGCAGCACAAAAATCAACCAGTAATCCACCAAAATGCCTGGAGTTGCAGAAAAGAAACCAGATGAATTAATGATTGTAATTTAATGTAAATCGCAAAATCATTAACGCACTTCACATAAATAATAAAAGCAGCGTTTTTCCCTCTCCATGGGACTTCATCAGACAATTCTATGATCAATCTCATTCCTTTATATACTTTAATTAATACATGTTTATCCAATAAAATGATGCAAACAATTAAAATTGAAATTCAAATATACCAATCTTGTTCATCTATTCATGAATATTAAACAGTACTAATAAATATTCATGAAAATAACCAGCCTTGGGATCATTCAAAGACTCTTGTAGGTACAGCTCCCTCAAGTGTGCAAAACCTGCAATAACATTTCAACTTTTCATGTTAAAAAGTTAAAAATTGATGCATTTATTACATTTGATGTTATATAAAAACTATTTGATGTATTATTAAAACCTTTGAATAAACATTTTGAATAAATAATCATATAAATATTCAAAATAAATAATTAATTATTTTTAAATATATTAAAAATGTTAAAATATAAAATGTATTTTGTGTTTTTGTATATTTATTCAGGATCATCCTTCCTACAATTCCTCCTATTTCTCAAACTTTATAAGCTTTTAATTTCAATAATGGTCTGATAGAGACCATCTCATTTAATCCAGGTTTCTTACTTGCATCCAATCTCACCTACTACCATAATTCCTTGTTCTCCAGGATGTCTTCGTTTGACCTGCTCAATTATAAACCATTGATACTTAGCTTCCTTACAATCAATACCATGTTTATATAATGCATTTGTCTCTTTGGACTTACTGATGTCATATATATGTTCAGATATCCATTTTTTAAGCCCTCTCTGTCTTGCCTATATAAAATGATTGGCACTTCTGACAGGTAACTAAATACACCACACCTTGGGTGTCACAGTTATAGTAATCCTACCTCTTAATTTCATGTTCCTACTTGGGATGTATATCTCTTCTTAGATTCGCAATATAAGGACATTGTTGGCACCTTCCACATTTGAAAGTGCCTTTCTTTCTGTAACATGCTCCTTTATTATTTATTACTTTGCTTTCAAACATGTTACGTAAACATATTGAATTCTTATATGTGACATGAGGTGTCATAAACTTGATTTCATCCATATCTGTGAAAGATAAGAATTTTCCCATTCCTTGTTTATCATACTTTTCATATTTCTATTGATAGAATTAAACTCAACTATTAATCTTTTTTGTGTTTTTGTGTAGTGTTATCATTTTCACTTACACTTTTTCCTTCGTTCAAGTTCCTACTTTCCTTTATCCCTTTGATGGGTTCAAATCTATCTTTCCTACCTATCTCCACTTCTTTCCTAATATCCTGGATGAATTTATTAGGGTAACCCCTTTCCAAAACATAGTTTCCAATTTGTCACATTCCTCCTTGAAGTCAATGTCCCTACTTGTCATCCTAGAACCCTCACAAACTGTCCCTTAACTATATTTTTCTTACAGTGTGAGGGGTGGGAACTATTATAGTGTAGGTAGGAGTTACAAAATGTAACTTTTCTAAACACCCTGGTTTCAAATTTGTGGTCAAATTTAATGACTTCAACATCCAGATAATTTAAACTATCTTCATTTAAAACATATGTGAATTTCAAAAATTTTGTAGTCAAACTCTTATATTCAAAAATTCAAGAATTTTTGTATTCCTCCAGTCCAAAAATCACAATATCGTCAAGGAATCTATGGTACAATGTCCAATACTTATTAAAACTACAATTTGTGATATACTTTTCTTCCCATCTTGAAAGAACAATATTTGCTTACGTAGGGGCACATGCTGCGCCCATGGACACTCCACTAGTTTGTTGATAATATTCCCCATCAAATATTAAAAAAATTATATTTCAAAACTGTGTCCATGAGGGCAACTGTGGCTACCTTCTCCTCATGTGTCATTTTTTGATCTAAATAAATACTTGTTTCAAAATAATCCATCCCTTCCTTGTATGGGATACAGGAAAAAAGATCTATAATATCAATAGTTATGAATATTAAATCATCTTTATATACTTCGTGTGAGTTCCTTAAAAAATCCCACGAATCCTTTAATATTATTTTGTTATTGACCCATATATGCTTTGCTTTTTCATCTATATATTTAGCCAGGGGTACTGTCTTCGCACCTTCAGCTGTCACAATGGGTCTAAGGGGGGGGGGGGTCCTCTTGATTTTTATGGATTTTGGGGATCCCAAATATGGTAGCTAATCTCGGATGTTTGTTTTCTAAATACCTGTATGTCTTGGTGTCAATTACCTTCTCTGTTACCAAATCATCTAACAACATATCTATCTTTTTATATGCTATTTCAATTTCATTCTTTGATACCGTTCTATATTTACTTTCATCTCTCAAAATAGAATTCATTTTAGCTTCATACAGTATTTTATCCATGATTACGATACCCTCCCTTGGCAGGTTTCATTATCCTCACTTTCTGATTGTTTTTTAATTCTTCTAATATTTCTTTTTCTTTTTCTATCAGATTGTACCTATGATTGAAACTATTCTTTCCCCCTACTTTTCTAACTTCTTTTTCCAATACATTTTCTAAATTTTTGAGCTGAGGTAATAGTGGTGGGTTATATAAAGAACTCCTATTCAATCTAGCCCCTTCACTATCATTTCTTTTGAACCCAGCTCTTGTGGTTAAAATGGACAAGTTAATTTTCCTAATGAATAATTTAATATCCAATATTGTTCCTGTCACATCCCCTTTACTAGTTGGGATATATTTTAGACCCTTACTCAATAAATTAAAATGATCTTTGGTCAACAAAATATCACTGAAATTATAGATGGAGAAACCTCTATATATGTTTCTATCTTTCTCAACAATAATATCTTGACTATCAAACTTGCTATAGAAGAGGGGATACAATTTAATATCTTCCCCTTCCCCTTCTTCCCCCTCTTACCTGAAAATTTCCTCTCTTATACTGTGGCTGTTGAAACTCATCTCCATTAATCCTTAAAGGGGGAAATTCTTCATCATACAAATCCATACCCCACCCCTCTTCTTTGTCTCTCCTTTGATGATCCTGTTGATAAAATATTTGGTTATTTCTCTTGTTTTTAATGTATGCAGGTTTAGGGTAACTGGTATTATTACTGTATTCCATGATATCCCTATTCAGTTTCCCCATTTTGCTGTATGATAATCTCACATCTTGAGTCAATGTCTTTTCTAATATTGAGATATTTTTTCTTTTTCTTCCATGATACTAAAAATTAAATCATTTTTAAGACACATGTCTAGTTCATGAATATCTCTTCCCAGTATTTCCTGTCTTCTTACATTATCTTCTATAATCAACTGGACTACTTCCAGCCCACATTTATTAAATACTTTCACCAAATTCTCATGAAATAAAGAACCATTTTCCACATTGTTGGGATACTTATACATTCTGAGTCCCTTAGGGACTATCTCTTTCAAGTAAACATTCATTAAGATAACCATTCTCAATGCTCAAAGTCCTGTATTGTGTCATTAATTTCTTAAGTTCGTAATTTATCTGTATCTGAACAACCTTCACCACAATTTTTATATACTTGTTGATTTTCATTGACAAATAAAAATCTTTCTTTAACCACTCAGTTGTGGTTTGAAAGTCTAATCTGACAGTACCTTTTGATGCTGGTAAAGATTTGGGTCTAGCCCCCAGTAGATTATAGTTCCCATCAGTCGCTTCCATTCTTCCTGTCCCTACATCCAGTATCCTAGGCGTTCTCATGGGGTTGAAGTTTGTCCCTTCGTTATCGTCAAGGTCGCCGGCTGTATCATTCGCCAATAAGCTCCCTCTTTCTTTTGGACGTTGACCCCAGGAATCCTTCTGATGTACCGCTGTTGATATTTACCGTTGTTTTGGCAGGAAGCAAGTTGTGACACAAAGAAGTAAGTAAATCGATTAATTCTGTCAATTGGCCAATCAGCTTACGCATCTGGCCCACGTCTTCTTGCACTTCCGAATTCATGGTACTGTCTTCACGAACACAGTTAATCTGCAACTCTCTCCACCAAGAAACAACTCCAACTCACAAAAATAGTAGCTAGCAGCACAAAAAATCAACCAGTAATCCACCAAAATGCCGCTGGAGTTGCAGAAAAGAAACCAGATGAATTAATGATTGTAATTTAATGTAAATCGCAAAAATCATTAACGCACTTCACATAAATAATAAAAGCACGCGTTTTCGTCCCTCTCCACCAGGACTTCATCAGACAATTCTATGATCAATCTCATTCCTTTATATACTTTAATTAATACATGTTTATCCAATAAAATGATGCAAACAATTAAAATTGAAATTCAAATATACCAATCTTGTTCATCTATTCATGAATATTAAACAGTACTAATAAATATTCATGAAAATAACCAGCCTTGGGATCATTCAAAGACTCTTGTAGGTACAGCTCCCTCAAGTGTGCAAAACCTGCAATAACATTTCAACTTTTCATGTTAAAAAGTTAAAAATTGATGCATTTATTACATTTGATGTTATATAAAAACTATTTGATGTATTATTAAAACCTTTGAATAAACATTTTTGAATAAATAATCATATAAATATTCAAAAATAAATAATTAATTATTTTTAAATATATTAAAAAATGTTAAAATATAAAATGTATTTTTGTGTTTTTGTATATTTATTCAGGATCATCCTTCCTACAATTCCTCCTATTTCTCAAACTTTATAAGCTTTTAATTTCAATAATGGTCTGATAGAGACCATCTCATTTAATCCAGGTTTCTTACTTGCATCCAATCTCACCTACTACCATAATTCCTTGTTCTCCAGGATGTCTTCGTTTGACCTGCTCAATTATAAACCATTGATACTTAGCTTCCTTACAATCAATACCATGTTTATATAATGCATTTGTCTCTTTGGACTTACTGATGTCATATATATGTTCGTATATCCATTTTTTTTAAGCCCTCTCTGTCTTGCCTATATAAAATGATTGGCACTTCTGACAGGTAACTAAATACACCACACCTTGGGTGTCACAGTTATAGTAATCCCTACCTCTTAATTTCATGTTCCTACTTGGGATGTATATCTCTTCTTCGTTCGCAATATAAGGACATTGTTGGCACCTTCCACATTTGAAAGTGCCTTTCTTTCTGTAACATGCTCCTTTATTATTTATTACTTTGCTTTCAAACATGTTACGTAAACATATTGAATTCTTATATGTGACATGAGGTGTCATAAACTTGATTTCATCCATATCTGTGAAAGATAAGAATTTTTCCCATTCCTTGTTTATCATACTTTTCATATTTCTATTGATAGAATTAAACTCAACTATTAATCTTTTTTGTGTTTTTGTGTAGTGTTATCATTTTCACTTACACTTTTTCCTTCGCGTTCAAGTTCCTACTTTCCTTTATCCCTTTGATGGGTTCAAATCTATCTTTCCTACCTATCTCCACTTCTTTCCTAATATCCTGGATGAATTTATTAGGTAACCCCTTTCCAAAACATAGTTTCCAATTTGTCACATTCCTCCTTGAAGTCAATGTCCCTACTTGTCATCCTAGAACCCTCACAAACTGTCCCTTAACTATATTTTTCTTACAGTGTGAGGGGTGGGAACTATTATAGTGTAGGTAGGAGTTACAAAATGTAACTTTTCTAAACACCCTGGTTTCAAATTTGTGGTCAAATTTAATGACTTCAACATCCAGATAATTTAAACTATCTTCATTTAAAACATATGTGAATTTCAAAAATTTTGTAGTCAAACTGATATATTCAAAAAATTCCAAGAATTTTTGTATTCCTCCGGTCCAAAAAATCACAATATCGTCAAGGAATCTATGGTACAATGTCCAATACTTATTAAAACTACAATTTGTGATATACTTTTCTTCCCATCTTGAAAGAACAATATTTGCTTACGTAGGGGCACATGCTGCGCCCATGGACACTCCACTAGTTTGTTGATAATATTCCCCATCAAATATTAAAAAAATTATATTTCAAAACTGTGTCCATGAGGGCAACTGTGGCTACCTTCTCCTCATGTGTCATTTTTTGATCTAAATAAATACTTGTTTCAAAATAATCCATCCCTTCCTTGTATGGGATACAGGAAAAAAGATCTATAATATCAATAGTTATGAATATTAAATCATCTTTATATACTTCGGGTGTGAGTTCCCTTAAAAAATCCCACGAATCCTTTAATATTATTTTGTTATTGACCCATATATGCTTTGCTTTTTCATCTATATATTTAGCCAGGGGTACTGTCTTCGCACCTTCAGCTGTCACAATGGGTCTAAGGGGGGGGGGGTCCTCTTGATTTTTATGGATTTTGGGGATCCCAAATATGGTAGCTAATCTCGGATGTTTGTTTTCTAAATACCTGTATGTCTTGGTGTCAATTACCTTCTCTGTTACCAAATCATCTAACAACATATCTATCTTTTTATATGCTATTTCAATTTCATTCTTTGATACCGTTCTATATTTACTTTCATCTCTCAAAATAGAATTCATTTTAGCTTCATACAGTATTTTATCCATGATTACGATACCCCCTCCCTTGTCAGGTTTCATTATCCTCACTTTCTGATTGTTTTTTAATTCTTCTAATATTTCTTTTTCTTTTCTATCAGATTGTACCTATGATTGAAACTATTCTTTCCCCCTACTTTTCTAACTTCTTTTTCCAATACATTTTCTAAATTTTTGAGCTGAGGTAATAGTGGTGGGTTATATAAAGAACTCCTATTCAATCTAGCCCCTTCACTATCATTTCTTTTGAACCCAGCTCTTGTGGTTAAAATGGACAAGTTAATTTTCCTAATGAATAATTTAATATCCAATATTGTTCCTGTCACATCCCCTTTACTAGTTGGGATATATTTTAGACCCTTACTCAATAAATTAAAATGATCTTTGGTCAACAAAATATCACTGAAATTATAGATGGAGAAACCTCTATATATGTTTCTATCTTTCTCAACAATAATATCTTGACTATCAAACTTGCTATAGAAGAGGGGATACAATTTAATATCTTCCCCTTCTTCCCCCTCTTACCTGAAAATTTCCTCTCTTATACTGTGGCTGTTGAAACTCATCTCCATTAATCCTTAAAGGGGGAAATTCTTCATCATACAAATCCATACCCCCACCCCTCTTCTTTGTCTCTCCTTTGATGATCCTGTTGATAAAATATTTGGTTATTTCTCTTGTTTTTAATGTATGCAGGTTTAGGGTAACTGGTATTATTACTGTATTCCATGATATCCCTATTCAGTTTCCCCATTTTACGCTGTATGATAATCTCACATCTTGAGTCAATGTCTTTTCTAATATTGAGATATTTTTTCTTTTTCTTCCATGATACTAAAAATTAAATCATTTTTAAGACACATGTCTAGTTCATGAATATCTCTTCCCAGTATTTCCTGTCTTCTTACATTATCTTCTATAATCAACTGGACTACTTCCAGCCCACATTTATTAAATACTTTCACCAAATTCTCATGAAATAAAGAACCATTTTCCACATTGTTGGGATACTTATACATTCTGAGTCCCTTAGGGACTATCTCTTTGCGTAAACATTCATTAAGATAACCATTCTCAATGCTCAAAGTCCTGTATTGTGTCATTAATTTCTTAAGTTCGTGTAATTTATCTGTATACGAACAACCTTCACCACAATTTTTATATACTTGTTGATTTTCATTGACAAATAAAAAATCTTTCTTTAACCACTCAGTTGTGGTTTGAAAGTCTAATACGACAGTACCTTTTGATGCTGGTAAAGATTTGGGTCTAGCCCCCAGTAGATTATAGTTCCCATCAGTCGCTTCCATTCTTCCTGTCCCTACATCCAGTATCCTAGGCGTTCTCATGGGGTTGAAGTTTGTCCCTTCGATATCGTCAAGGTCGCCGGCTGTATCATTCTCGCCAATAAGCTCCCTCTTTCTTTTGGACGTTGACCCCAGGAATCCTTCTGATGTACCGCTGTTGATATTTACCGTTGTTTTGGCAGGAAGCAAGTTGTGACACAAAGAAGTAAGTAAATCGATTAATTCCGTCAATTGGCCAATCAGCTTACGCATCTGGCCCACGTCTTCTTGCACTTCCGAATTCATGGTACTGTCTTCACGAACACAGTTAATCTGCAACTCTCTCTCCACCAAGAAACAACTCCAACTCACAAAAATAGTAGCTAGCAGCACAAAAAATCAACCAGTAATCCACCAAAATGCCGCTGGAGTTGCAGAAAAGAAACCAGATGAATTAATGATTGTAATTTAATGTAAATCGCAAAAATCATTAACGCACTTCACATAAATAATAAAAGCACGCGTTTTCGTCCCTCTCCACCAGGACTTCATCAGACAATTCTATGATCAATCTCATTCCTTTATATACTTTAATTAATACATGTTTATCCAATAAAATGATGCAAACAATTAAAATTGAAATTCAAATATACCAATCTTGTTCATCTATTCATGAATATTAAACAGTACTAATAAATATTCATGAAAATAACCAGCCTTGGGATCATTCAAAGACTCTTGTAGGTACAGCTCCCTCAAGTGTGCAAAACCTGCAATAACATTTCAACTTTTCATGTTAAAAAGTTAAAAATTGATGCATTTATTACATTTGATGTTATATAAAAACTATTTGATGTATTATTAAAACCTTTGAATAAACATTTTTGAATAAATAATCATATAAATATTCAAAAATAAATAATTAATTATTTTTAAATATATTAAAAAATGTTAAAATATAAAATGTATTTTTGTGTTTTTGTATATTTATTCAGGATCATCCTTCCTACAATTCCTCCTATTTCTCAAACTTTATAAGCTTTTAATTTCAATAATGGTCTGATAGAGACCATCTCATTTAATCCAGGTTTCTTACTTGCATCCAATCTCACCTACTACCATAATTCCTTGTTCTCCAGGATGTCTTCGTTTGACCTGCTCAATTATAAACCATTGATACTTAGCTTCCTTACAATCAATACCATGTTTATATAATGCATTTGTCTCTTTGGACTTACTGATGTCATATATATGTTCAGATATCCATTTTTTTTAAGCCCTCTCTGTCTTGCCTATATAAAATGATTGGCACTTCTGACAGGTAACTAAATACACCACACCTTGGGTGTCACAGTTATAGTAATCCCTACCTCTTAATTTCATGTTCCTACTTGGGATGTATATCTCTTCTTCGTTCGCAATATAAGGACATTGTTGGCACCTTCCACATTTGAAAGTGCCTTTCTTTCTGTAACATGCTCCTTTATTATTTATTACTTTGCTTTCAAACATGTTACGTAAACATATTGAATTCTTATATGTGACATGAGGTGTCATAAACTTGATTTCATCCATATCTGTGAAAGATAAGAATTTTTCCCATTCCTTGTTTATCATACTTTTCATATTTCTATTGATAGAATTAAACTCAACTATTAATCTTTTTTGTGTTTTTTGTGTAGTGTTATCATTTTCACTTACACTTTTTCCTTCGTTCAAGTTCCTACTTTCCTTTATCCCTTTGATGGGTTCAAATCTATCTTTCCTACCTATCTCCACTTCTTTCCTAATATCCTGGATGAATTTATTAGGGTAACCCCTTTCCAAAAACATAGTTTCCAATTTGTCACATTCCTCCTTGAAGTCAATGTCCCTACTTGTCATCCTAGAACCCCTCACAAACTGTCCCTTAACTATATTTTTCTTACAGTGTGAGGGGTGGGAACTATTATAGTGTAGGTAGGAGTTACAAAATGTAACTTTTCTAAACACCCTGGTTTCAAATTTGTGGTCAAATTTAATGACTTCAACATCCAGATAATTTAAACTATCTTCATTTAAAACATATGTGAATTTCAAAAATGTTGTAGTCAAACTGATATATTCAAAAAATTCCAAGAATTTTTGTATTCCTCCGGTCCAAAAAATCACAATATCGTCAAGGAATCTATGGTACAATGTCCAATACTTATTAAAACTACAATTTGTGATATACTTTTCTTCCCATCTTGAAAGAACAATATTTGCATACGTAGGGGCACATGCTGCGCCCATGGACACTCCACTAGTTTGTTGATAATATTCCCCATCAAATATTAAAAAAATATATTTCAAAACTGTGTCCATGAGGGCAACTGTGGCTACCTTCTCCTCATGTGTCATTTTTTGATCTAAATAAATACTTGTTTCAAAATAATCCATCCCTTCCTTGTATGGTATGTATGAGTTTAAAGCTGTAATACACAAATCATTGTATGGCAAATTGCCTAGTCTGGCATGGCAAAAATAAGCCAAATGCAACAGAAGTAGGTTTAACATAGGCATCATATACAGGTAAACTAAGGACAAAATAGAGGCAGATACTTAAGCTTGTTTTAAGTATGTTACAGAATGTAAATAATGTAGAACTGGGAAAATGGAAGACATCAGTGGGATAGGTGAATTCCCTCATACAGGACATGGTCAGAGATGAGTGCAGTCCGGGGGATAATGGTAACACTCAGCCAGGAAGGAAGACAAGTCATGATGAGCCAGCTAACCATAGGCAGAAGACAAGTCTGCAGTCATGAATGAATAGGCACACTTGCTGTAATGGAGACAGCGATAGGAGGACATCAGGGGAACATATCAGACAACTACCAGCCATGGAGTACAGCACAAGTACTAACTCAGCGTAGTTGAATATGCCAGTACAAAAGACCCCAGGGGGTCAAGAGGTGAATTGAATAGACTACCTTCAAGTATGTTGGCTAGCCTTCCTAATGATGGCTTATCAGCCCTAGAAGAGGAGCTAGGGGCAGAGATACCAGAGACAGACATGAGCAGAGCAACATAGGCTCTAGTAAAAATTGCCCAGGCACCTCACAGATGGGCTACATGATGTTCCCAATGTTTAGTAGAGAGAAGTCAAGTGAAGCAGAGGGTGTGGGATTACAAGCCTTACTTGAGGTGGCCCTTGATGTTGCATCAACTCAGAAAGTGACTTATGAATGCTTGTCCTCGACAGCACATCTACCAAGGGTGGTAAAGGAAGCGGTTTGGAGGGAATATGTAGGAGTCTTTGATCTCATTGATGCAGTGGTGGTCCAAAGAATCTTGGACAAAGATATGTGGGGTAATTAAGACTTGACGATTGCCTTTGCAGTGTTGCAGAAAAGTAAAATTCCAAAGGGAAAATGAAGGACCTGGGGTAACTGGGTGACTGGCTTCATGTACCTAATGTGCTCATGATGGTGAGGGATCCAAGTCTGCGGTTGATGATAACATATTTCATGACACTCATAGGGCATATAAGTATTGGAGGGGGAGCATTTCATGGCTGTGGTTTGACCAGGAATGTAAGAAGTTGAAGGGGTTGTATAACATGCTGTAGTGGAAGATGAAATGTGGCTAGGCATTATGATCAAGCTGCAGACCTCATCGTCACCCTGGCTAGATGGGAAGCAGTCAGGCCATACATGTTTTCCCCCCTTATCTCCTTTTTCCTCTATCCCTCCTACTTACATCACCATATGATTACCCACTATACATTTGTTAGTATACTCCGCTACAACTGATACATCAAAGAGTTTGCAGGTGCAATGGTTTATTTTTATTTCTTTTTCTAAACTTACTTAACTACATATTATAATTCTGTGCATTCTATGTCAACTTTTACTTCATTGTCATTTTCTAAATTTATTTTTACTTTTTCATATGTATCACATCCTCTTTGCATCTAATTGATTTCTGATATACTCTACCGATTTTACTTGCATTGTATTTGTTTCTTGCTTTTCTTGTGTGGAGATTTCTCCCCGGGCGACCACTGAAAATGTATTTGTGTCCAGTCGGAATTTCCTGGTAAACAAATGTAAATAAATAAATAAATGTTCTGCATCCATTGCCTGCAATTTCCATTGGACTGCTGCCATTTTTCACATCAGTGTAAGTGATGATAAGAGCGCTACCCCAAGCTTTTACTTTACAAGGAGATAGCCCATGGATACAAGATGGGGCAGGCCCCTTCCAGAGTGCGGACTTTAGGTCACGTGACAGGGGCGTTGTCAGAGGGATTAATGACTGAGAAGGGCACATATTGTACCAGGTAGACAAGCTGGGTCACTCATCAATCAAAAGTAAGGTACTACAGGAGACACCGGCATGCTACAGGGATGGAGTGGTGACCAGAGAACTCGTTATGACTTGAGTAGGATTAAAACACACATGAGACATAACAAGTTTTCCATAATTGGCATCAGTAAGGAATAAGGAACACATGATGAGAAAAATGTTATACAAGGAGGTCACCTTAGAGTACTGCCTGTCCCTTTCAAAACACTGACATTTCCAACATACAAAGTCTTTCCAACTGGGCTTGCCCCCACAAAAACAAAAAAAGAAATCACCAGATGAATATCCCTTAATTCACTGCCTGTCCTTCCCAAAATAGCAATCTGATAACTGATTCATTGACAAAAACAACAGATTTCATTACACATCAGTGGATGATATTAATTATATATTCAAAAACAAGGGATTCACTTGGATGGTGAAGCTAGACACAGAATCTACTTTTTGCCTACTCCAAGACAACCTTGGGGACTCTGAACAATTAGGAGTGAAGATAGATAATAACTTCTCCTTAAATAGAGCCATGTCCATAGGTTCTGTAGTAGCTTGTGCCACCTTTGAGAACATCAATACAACCCTTTACTGGGCATGGGAGGGAAATAACAGTAGATGCTTAATAGTTGACTATCTATGTATTTATTTATTTCACATTTGTTAACCAGGTTAGTCCAACTGAACAGTTATAGCCCATCTTTAGTGGAGACCAAAGGAGAAGAGCTCCAACAAATTAATAAATACATAGTAGCAACAATAGAATTAAACAGCAAATTAATGCAATATAAGAAAAATATTAACAAGAAACAGTGAAAAAACACTAAATACAAAAATGAACAATTACTTCCAGCAACTCCTGGCAGAATCTCCAAATAACGTCAGGCTCAAATTCTTTTTAAAACATTTTATTGGGTAAGCGCATTCACAAACAATATGTTTGCTTCCTCAGACCTTAATAAAATAACACACATTCAACTTTCTTTTAACCTCCAGTACAATACAAATACACCAATGGCAAATCATTCCTAATTATGTTACAATAAGCATCAAATAACCCTACAGCATAAAGCAAAAAACATACAGCATATGTTTGATAAAGTGTAAACCTTATAGAAATGGATGAGTAACTTTTGGAGGTAGATGTCTCAGTAAAGCTATAAGGATTACACAATTACAAGACAGGAATTTCAGTGATTAGATACATTTGACTACAAAAGAGTAATTCTGTAGCAAAAACAAGATGTTCAGGTAGGATCATGGCATGGGCAGATCCAGCTGGTTTGAAAGAGGAGTTTTAGTTCTTTTTTGAAGAATGTTGGTTGGGTGATGTTTTGTTAGTTAAAGGGTAGGCTATTCCAGGTTTTAGTAATAGAAGATTTGTAAAGGAGATTGACTATGTTAAGTTTAGGTGTATATGTTTACAGAATAAGTTTTTCAGAGCTACGGAGGGGGAGTAAGGGGGAATAGTATGAGAATAAATTTTGGAGGGAGGGGCAGGAAGTGGGTTTAAGTGTATGGTGGGTTAGATGTAGATGGGACAGTTTTATGTGATGGGTGAATTCAAGCCACTGTAGCTTGTGTAGGGCTAAGCAGTGTTGGGTTGGGTTAGGAAGGCTGGCACCAAATTTATCAATTTTATTGCAGGTCTGCTCAAGTCTAGAGAGTAAACAGGATTGAAACTGATGAGGACTGTTGAACCATAGAGAAGACTGGGGAGAAGGCAGGCTTGGACAAGGGATTGTCTAGATTCAGCATAAAGTACTTTTGAGTTGCGGTATAACAAGCCCAATTTTTTATTAGTTTTTTTATTGCATGATGAATATGTAAATCAAATTTTAATTGGTCATCAATAATCATTCAGAGTAATTTTGTGTGAGATTCCATGTTGATTATTGTGTTATTAAGAGAGGAGATGAAGAAGTTAGTCTTGAGGTGGTCATTATTTTTTGGGAGAAAGAGAAGTAACTTTGTTTTTTTTTTTTGGTTAAGAATAAGCTGATTGTGTTTTAGCCATTTTTCTACAAGATGGAAAGATTGCTGAGTGTGTTTTTTTAAGAAGTGTGATAGAAGTAGTGTATGGGATGGTAGAGTATGGGATAAGGGTGGAGTCGCTGGTGAATTGAATAAGGGAGGAGAGGGGGATGGAGGAGTGGAGGTCATTGATAAAGATATTAAAGAGCAGGGGTTCAAGAATTGAACCCTGGGGTATTCCAGTATGTATAGGTAAGAGAGGAGAGCAGGATGATTGTCATTTAACTGATTGAATTCTGTCAGTGAGATAACTAAGGAACCATGAAAGAGCTGAACATGAAAGGTTGAGGTTGGCTAGTTTAGTCAGAAGTTTAGAATGTAATACTGTATCAAATGCCTTAGATGAGACAAGGAACAAACATGACACTAAGTTATTGCTGTTCCTAGATTCGGTGATGGTGTGAGTGAAGGACAAAAGGGCTGTAGAGGTACTATGGTGAGGTCGGAAGCCATGTTGGGTAGGGGAGAGGAGGTTGTGTTGTTTGAGAAAGTTAAGAATTTGGTTGTGAATACACTTTTCTAATATTTTGGATAGTGGGGAACGTATGGCAATAAGTCATAAATTAGAGGGATCATTGGAGATACCTCCTTTGCGAAGGGGGATGATGTAAAAGGATTTCCAAAATTTGGGTACGATGGCTTCATTTATAGAATGGTTAATGAGTATTGAAACTGGATAGGCAATGGAATTTGCAGCAAGCTTGAGAAAGTAGGAGGAAGTGTGTCTGCAGAGGGGGAACATGGTTTGAGTTTCAGAAGAAAATATTTTATGTAGGATATAGAGACAGGGTTTAAGGTGAGATTTGTGTTGTTGATAATAGTTTGGTGTATTAGATTGGGGGATAGGTTTTGTCTGAGATTATGGCCTATTTTGGTAAATTTGCTGATAGAGTACATGAAAAACTGGTTGGAGTGAGAGGCAATCTCAAGGTCAGGAAGGTTAAGATAGGGATTGGGGGTTTGGGGTTTATGAGGGTATAGGACAGAGTTGATATTTTTCCAGAAATGTTTAGGATTTGAATGAGAGGAGGTTTGTGTTTTAGTGTTAAAGTCTTTTTTAACCTTGTAGATTCCTTTCTTAGCCTGGTTTCTAAGTTACTTAAATTGTGTATTCATATGCGAATATCTTTAATGAGCCATGGGGCATGGTTTGATTTTATTCTTATTTTACGTGGGGAGGGGGGGCTAATGAGTAAAGGATATTCATAAAGATGCAGTTGAATTTGAGTACAGCTTCATCAAGAGGGAGGGAGTGCAGGATGGACAAGTTTATGGCAGTCTTTGAGTTTATGACAGACTTTATACAGATGTGATTTCTGTTGTTTGGGAGGGTATCTCACAATGCTAATTGGTAGGTGGTCACTAAGTGCATCAGGAAGTGTTTTAAGGTTATGATAAAGTCAGGGACTCTTACAGAGGATCCAGTCAGTTGTTCTGCCTTGATGGGAGTGTTTGGAGTATCTAGTGGGGGTGGTGATTAGTTGGGTAAAACCAAACAGAATAATACTTTGGGCAGGTGAATGGGATTCCAAGGGTTTCCAGTCTAAGTTATGTCTTCTAGAAGTAAAGTTTTGTAGGGTAAGTTTTGAGATAACCAGGAAAAAATATTTTGAAGAATTTGTATGTTCTTACCAGGAGGAATGTAAATGGCAGCTTTGACAATTTTTTTGTGATTATTTAGGTGGTAGTTTAGAATTAGAATTTCTGCTTGGTGGAAATCAGGTAACTCAGTAGAAATGGGAGAAAGGGTAAGGTGTTGAGAGTAGATGATAGCTATGCCTCCATCTTTTTGATGGTTCTGTCTAGTCGATAGAGTACCCAAGGGGAAGAATTTCAGAGTAAAGAATATGAGGTTTCAACCAGGTATCTGAAAGTATAAGTAGGTGGGAGGAATAATGAGAGCTCCAAGCATGAAGGTCAGTAATTTTGTTAGTAAGGCTTTGAATGTTGATTGCCATAAAGGATAAGTATTTGTTAGAGTAAAGGGAATGGGGTAGGATTAGGATGTTATGACAAGAAGGGTAATGGTTGATTGGATGCGTGGAGGGAATTGTTGGGATGAGGGTATATTAGTAGGAGTAGGCCCAGGGTTAGGGTGAATGTCACCAGCTAGTAAAAGCATAGTATGTAGTAAGTTTTGTTTGGGAGGGTAGTGTTTCTTTGACTTGTGTGAAAGTTTGGGTTTAAGGATATAGGAGGGGATATGTGAAGCATTTTGTATTGGAAACAGTGGGAGATAGAGGTGATGTACAAAAAGTGAGAGATGGTAAGGAATGTAGTATGTGAGTGTGTGTAATTATTGCAGAAGGAAGATGATGTAAGTTTGACATAGTGGGTGGAGGACTGGTATGATGTAATGAGAGGTAGTAGTATAAGAAATGCTGTTATAAATAAATTAATAAGCATAGTTTGTGTGGTTGGTAGAATGGGGTGCTTAAAGCTTTTGATTATAAGAGTGGAGAGTAATATGGGTGTGAAGGTAGGGAAAAGAAGAGGAGAGGTTGGGAAGTCAGTTGTACCTATAGTGAGTAGAGGAAGAGCTGTAAAAGGCGAACGGTAGGAGGAGGTAGTACTGAGTGTAGTGTGATTGGCCAATGTAGTTTGAGGAGACAAGATGAATAAAAATAAATGTAGGGTAACTGGGGGTGTGTGGGAATTGGGGATAGGGTAGGGGAGCAGAGTGGGGTTCAACCTGTAGTAGAAGGCATCAGAGGAAAAACAATCAGGCAAAGTGTCTATGAGCTCAACAGGTATGTAGCCTGTCTATAGTAACAGAAAGAGGGGAAATGGGTTTATACAGGACTAAAACAATAGGCTATTTCTGTAAAAAGAAATAGGAGTGGGTTTGGATAGAGAGATTAGACAGGGTTAACTAGAGATAAATAATACACTAAGTAGGAGCAGGGAAAGGGCATAGGGCTGCTAGAGGAGGGGAGGTAATGGACCAGACCACTCTGTAACGTGCTTGCCCAAAGAAGAATTAGTTAGCTAAACAGTAGTTTATTAAAAGAAGTAAAGTCAAAGTAGTAAGCTACACTGATGCTTAAAAATGTCACCTACATGCAAAAAAAGTGAAAAGGAGTGAGCCATTAATCAGTTGTAGCTGTTTTCTAAAAATCACGGATGCTCCAAAATGTACTGGGTTTCACAGTCCCTAAAATGTCACTAGGAGAGACGGCTTGCCCCGAAGAGAGTGAGGTGAACTATAAGATTAAAAGGTGCAAGCTGTTAATCAGTTCCAGATGATTTCTACAATCTCTGGACACTCCCAATTGCACTGCTCCTTAGAAGTCAGTAGGAGAGATGGCTTGTCCAGAAGGGAGTGAACTAAAAGAAAAAGACAAAGAGAGTAAGTGGGGAGTAATTAAACATTGATTATTTCCACTTATATTGGTATTTACCAGAAATACAAATGACACTTTTTATGTCTGCTAAAAAGACAACTGAGTACAAAATGCTTATGGTATATACAGGGAATATAACAAGTACTACAAGGGACAGGTAGTCCATCTAAATCTTATGTGATCAATGTGGGGATAATATTAACATTACCTTTATAAAAGCTTACAGTCACTTAAAAGAAAATTATTGTCAGCTGCACTTGCCTAAACATCATTGAGCCAGACAAATATCTTTACCACATTTATTTTGGTGACATTTTGATCATGGGTCCATCCAGGCAGATCATGGAGTACTGAGGAAAAAATTAAAAGAAATATGTTTTAGTCTAGGTGATCCCCTGGCCAAACAATAAAGAAGAGAGCCTAGCTGAGGTCATAACTTTAAAATGTAGAAATGCAACAAATCCAGCTTATTTGACTAAGCTCATCCAATTTATTAACCAGTTACTTTTGGGGCCAAAACCTTCATTATTGTCACTTACACTGATTAGACATGTTGACCAACTGTAGAAACAAAGCAATAAATTCAAAATGTAGAAATACAACAAACCCAGCTTAATTGACCAAATTCATTCAATTTATTAACCAGTTACTATTGGAACCAAAACTTTCATTGTTGTCACCTCCTGAAAGCAAAAAGCATCATCCGTACCAGTACTGCTAATATGCTTAGCTAGTGCACTTATAATTACTCGCCTACCGATCTTACTGACATATTCTTTCTCTGAGAGAGTGGTTGGTCTGCCCAACATAAATTTCTGGACATTTCCTACATCTAACAAGATATACCAAATCCCTTCTTGAGCAGTCAGCATATAAAGTAAAACTGAACAACCTACCAGAGTCCAGATGTCGAAACATATGCCCATTTGCAACATAACTGTAAACTGTGCAGTTCCTACTACAACTAAACATGCCTATCCTCTGTGAGGTCACCTTTTTAATTGATGTCTGGTCAAAACATAACGTGTTTCAGACTCTGGAAGTGTCCCAACAATTTCTTATGTTGTCTTCCACTATCAAGAGATTCCAATTTTTCCTTTACGCTCCAGAAAAAAAAAATTCGACTTACTAGTGATTATAGTCCAAAATACAGGATACTACTTGTCATTTACCTTTAGCATACTTGTTCTTTTGGTGGCCCCTGTTCTGGTCAGCATTGCCAGGAGAAATAGAGGCAGATGATGTTAATAATATAGAAGACTATATATAAAGTAGAAGTGTGATTCGTTGATTAGTAATAGCTATATAGGTTACCTTCTGCCCTTTACATACAGATATACACATACATACATATATACACACCTATACGCCTAACTAGTCTTATGACATAAGTAATCTACAGACTCTGGACTCTACCCAGTTCACTTTTGTTAAAGGTATGTCATGCCTAATTAACTCTATGGATTTCATTGCAAAGGTCACTAAAACTGCAGATGATGGCAAAACTGTGCACACTGCCTACCACAACCTGGCCAAGTTGTTCGACACAATATATTTCCAAGGCATTATAGATAAATTTATAACACCAGTCAAAAAATGAATAAATAAAACAAAATGTGTATCCCATTTGATAACCATCCCAGATCAATGATGGGACACAAAAATATGGGATAAAAAATCCACCTCCGCATAGAGGCCAGTAACTAATAGAGTCTCACATGGATTGGTGGTGGGGCATCTCCTTTTTGTCATTTACATCTCTGAAATCAAGGCTAATATCAACAAACTCTGGCTGACCCAGTTTGTAGATGACTGCAAACTAGGTCTGATCATTGAATTCCCTAAAGTTACAGATACATTTCATGAGGTTCTGACAAAAACATACTAATGGCGATTGAGCCATGAACTAAAATTCAGTGCAAAAAAATGCCTAATAGTATTATTTGGGAAGACAGTCATGACTACAAATTACCACATTGATAATATGCCTCTAGAAGTAGACACAATGTTCAGGAATCCAAGAAATAATGTTCACAGCAAATAAACCTTTGACCACTATGGGTCTACTGTGATGAGAAAATCTTTCTACTTTGCATAACTTATAAGTAAGGGCATGGCATCCAGGTCCAGGGAGGTCATTGCTTCTTTGTATTCAGCTCTCATGAGATGACTTACTGAGTATAACTAACCCTTCAGCATGTACCTCACTGGGCACTTGCAATAGCCTAAGAGACCACAGAGGCTCCTCACAAAAAAAAAAAAAAAATGCAGTAAACAGCAAGTCCTATATGGACCATCCCAAAGTCTTACTCCTGTACTCAGAGGGTTGTATGGCCATCTATTTTTAGCCTACAAAGCATCCTCTGATCCCACACTGATGGATTTGTTGTACATCTGCAAAACAAATGACATCAGAAATACCTATTCTAAGGACCTAAATCTTGTCTATGACATAAACCAGACTTGTTGGAAAGACAAGTATTTGTGTCAAATCTATCTCTTTTCTATTACACATCCATAGATCTATATCATACATAGAATATGAAGAAGGATGAACTTTATTTTACATGG